>NC_056730.1:461828666-462076166 GCF_019279795.1 Protopterus annectens | reverse complement strand
TAACTGGTTTGGAGTCTGACATGGCTCCAGCAATTCTAACCATGTGGGTTCTGTCCTTGAGCCAGTTTGCAACCCATCTAGTGACATAGGGGTTTATATTTAAGCTGGTGAGCTTATCTATAATGCCCGAGTGGGGTATTGTATCGAAGGCTTTGCGAGGTCCAGGTAGGCTGTGTGGACCACCTTCTCCTCGTCAATGGCCTTGGTGACTGTTTCAAAGAAATCGACCAGGTTTAAGAGGCAGGATCTGCCCTTAACAAAGCCGAACTGGGTAGGATCCAGTGTCTGTAGGTCCCCAATATCTTTATTTATGAGGTCCATAATGATCCTTTCCATAGCTTTGCAGACCAAGCTAGTCAGGCTTATGGGGCGATAGTTTCCAGGATCCATTGAGGCACCACCTTTGTGGAGAGGGAACACTGTTGCTGTACGCCACTCTTTGGGTACATATCCTGTAGTAAGGCTGAGATTGAACAGTAGTTTTAGGTTTGGGTTTAGCTCTTCTTGGAGTTCATGTAGGACGCAGCCCGGGACACCGTCTGGTCCTATTGATGCTGTGTTTTTTGCTTTGGAGAGGGCGGCTCTTACCTGAGCATCTGAGATGTCAGGGGGGCAGCACTCTGCTGGGATAGATATTTGCCCTTTTGGTGGGGAGGGGAGGAGAAGTTTGTGCTGAACCTGTCAGCTAGGATGTTGGCAATGTCTGTGGGTTCGGTGTATTTTTTGCCATTTTGGACTAATTCTGAGCATATCTGGGAATTCCCACCCAGGTTCCTAACATAACTAAAGAAAGCCTTGTGATTATCCTTAGTGTCCTGTGCAATTATTCTCTTGAAGCTGGCCTTAGACGATTTTATGAGTGCCCGTAGTTTTTTGCTAATACTGTTCAGAGATGCCTTCCCTTGTTGGGATTTTGCTCTATCATGTAGTAGCTTCCTCCTTCTGTTGTATAGTTTGTTTATGGCTGGGGTCCACCAGACAGGACGTCTGCCTTTGGAGGATTGGGTCTTGGTTTTATTTGGGATTGCATGATCCATGCATTCCTGAAGGTGTTCATAGAATGCGTTTATAAAGGATTCTGTGGTCTGGGCTGTATTTTCCACAGGCCCAGGGGCTTTGAAGGATTACACCTCGGTTTTGAGGAGTGTGAAATTTGCTTTAGAGAAGTTTTCCACTGTGATTTTCTGGGCAGGGGGTGGGGTCGGGATGTGAATGTCCAGTGAGATTAGTTTATGGTCTGATCTTACCAGTGAGGGATACACTTCTGGTCTGGAGCATAGAGTCCCCATGTTGGTGATGATCAGGTCTAGTATTTTTTCCCCTCTTGTGGGAGTGGTAACAAGTTGTTCCATAGCATTTGAGTTTATAAATTCTAGGAACCTTTGGGCTAGGGTGTTGGAGCTAGAGTAATGCTCCCAGTCTATGCTTGGGTAGTTGAAGTCGCCCAATATAATGGTGTTTGGAGAGGCCTTCATATTTTCCAGTGTTCTCAGGAAGGCCGAGTGGGGTTCCTGGGTTTGGGAGGGTGGTCTGTAGCAGGCTATAAACTGGAAGGCAGTTTTACCCACTGTTAGTTGCACATGGATAGTCTCTGATGCTTCGTGCTGTGCCACTAACCTGGAGGTGTGGGTATCTTTGATGAATATTGATACTCCCCCTCCTTTTGTGGTTCGGTCCAAGTTTTGGGGCCGAAAAGCATGGTATGAGATATAACCTGGGAGTTATGGGGTGCTCTCGGGAGCCTTGAACCAGGTTTCTGTTACTGCACAGATATCGATGTTCTCCATGCTAAGGAGAGTTTCAAGTGCGTGCATCTTCAGGTTTAGACTTCTGGCGTTGAGTAGCATTACTCTTAGCTTCTTATCCCTTGTGATACCTATGGAGGTGGATTTGTCTTTTGAGCCTTGCTTAAAAAAGGCACTATGGGGGTAGCAAGAGCCTTTGCCAATATCCGAAAGCCCATGGGTGACAGGTGCAAGCCGTCCTTAGAGAAGCATCATGGCTTGTCGAGCATGTCATCCCAGGCTGACAGGTATTGGATCCCCTTTGAATGACACCAATACTTAAGCCAATTGTTGAAATTGATCATCTTGTCTTCTTATTGTGGCATCATTCTTGGTGAGGGTAAAATGCTACTCAAGGTCAGGGTCATACTGGCCTGGGCTACATGCTCAGAGAGCTCCTCTATGTCTCTTTTCATGTAGTCCAGGGAGGTACATCTCAGGTCATTCACACCAGCATGGACAATGACTGAGTCATATTTGTACTTGTCTTGGAGTGACCTAAGTGCTTGTGTTATGTGGCGGATCCTAGCGCCCGACAGGCAGCTCACCGTGACCTTCTCCTTGTTCAGCCTGGTGAGCAGGACGTCAGTGTGCCTGACGATAGAGTCACCTATTACAAGTTTATCAGGTGTGTTGTTTAGCCTTAAGGGCTGTGACTGTTTGGCACACTGGCTTTGTGAGCTATGTGTTGCACGTGTTTTGTTTTGGGGTAGCGGTTGCTTGGGTGTCTGCTTTGGAGGTCTCTGCTGCTTAGGCAGATTTTTATTTAGAGCCTCCGAGTATGTTTTTGTGTGTTTATGTGTTTGGTTTGCTGTCGTGGTAGGTCTATGTGAGACTGGAATTGTAGTGAGTGTGGTTTCCTTCTCCTCCTGACTGGTTACGCCAGTACTGAGTTGAGAGAGCTTAGCCTCCAGTTTGGCTATATGGTTGCATCTCTCACATGTGTTGGAATTTGTTGGGAGGAGGAGAGGGCTGTCTGTGTACATGAGGCAGTTGTAACATTGCCTCAAGATTCCCAGATTCACCAGCTGGACCGGAGAGGAGGTTGACAACTGACCTTTGGACATGCTAGAATAGTATTGGGAATTCCTTTATAATTGAAAAAAGGGCCAATGGGGAACAAGGTACTCAAGGGGAGTTTGTGAGGGTGTAGTGCTTTTAATTTTTTAGTGCTGACTTATATAATTGCTTTAGTGAGCAAGTGCCAGGTAACTTAAATGCAATGTGTTACAGGTAACTTAAATGTAAAAACAACAAACAGTAACTTTCTTTCAAGTGAAACAAGGAAATAAGTACAGTAAGCAATGCAGATATCACTAGGGATCCACAGAAGCACTGAAAAGCCGCGTTTTAGGTGGAATTAGCGTTTCAGGGAAATAACAAGCAAACAAACAACAAGCATACAAACAAAGCTAGATTCAGCAGGCCTGGATCTAGTCTATGCTACAGCAAACAAGGTGTACCAATTTCAGTAAGAAACAGTTCAGATATGCAGGCACTATAAGCCTTTAACCAGAAATTCCCAGCTCAGAAGGGCAGAGTCCAGCCTCTCCTCCCACAAGAGTGCAGACCATGAACCTTCTTAATGTAAAATAACTGGCCTGAAGCCCAAGTGCTTAAACCAGAACTAATACACTTTTAGAATAACAGACACTGAGCCCTCAATCAGCAGTTCCCAACTTAGAAGGATGTAAACTACCTGTCCTGCCACCACAGTGCAGGCCACAAACCTTCCTAATGTAAAACAACTGGTCTGAAGCCCAAGTGCTTAATCCAAAAGACTTAGAATGATAGCTACACTTTAATCAAGTTACTACCAAGCAGTAATAAATACAATTGAATACTTTAAAGAATGCCTGGATTAGTGCTCAAGTTATACAAACAAAGCTAGATTCAGCAGGCCTGGATCTAGTCTATGCTACAGCAAACAAGGTGTACCAATTTCAGTAAGAAGCAGTCAAATATGCAGGCACTATAAACCTTTAACCAGAAATTCCCAGCTCAGAAGGGCAGAGTCCAGCCTCTCCTCCCACAAGAGTGCAGACCACGAACCCTCTTAATGTAAAATAACTGGCCTGAAGCCCATAACACAGTGGCTCTTTGTTCTGATGAAGCTTTGTATTCTACAAAGTGAAAGCGCACTCAACTGTTACTGTTTGTGATCATGGCAAGAATACTGTCTGCATTTTGTGTATTTGGATTAAAAGGAACTCATTCATTCATTTATCTTGACTACGTGGTTCTGCTTCCATACTGCCTTATAAATGAAAACAAACCACACCAACACAATCCTAGTTGCAAGCATTTTACATCAGAAACAATACTAACACACTCTCAGTTGCAGACATTATACATCACTTATAATCCACCCAACCTTTTTCAGTCAAACATTACATAACTCATTTAAGTCCTGTGGCCTTTTAAACCTCATTCTTCCCTTGTATGTATTGTTCCCACAATTCCCATTTTTTTCTGTATAGTTTGATACTATCCTTGTCTAAAGATCTCAGTTCCACTTGTTTTGTCTCTGTTACTATATTCATTACTTCTAGTATAGTTGGTTTAGATTTTGATTTTGATTTTCTAGTAATTGCTTTTTTTGGCAGCCACCATTATTAGACACAGTAAGGCTGCACCATGCTTAGGCAAGTCCGATTCTGTATCATAGCTCAGAAAAATCATCTCCCTCCTCAGACCAGTCTGCCCACCCAGCATCTCTGACAGTGCATCCCACAGAGAATCCTTAAAGTCCATCAGTTCACCACACTCCCAGAGAATATGTTCCCAATTACCTCTTTCTTCTCCATCATACCTCCAACATTTGCTATCTGCCTGAGGAAAAATTGTCTGGAGTCTACTTGGGGTATAGAAATATCTATGTAAACATTTTCAGGCAAAAATCCTAAATCCTGTAGATTTTGTTGCATATTTGGGAGATATACATATATCCTTGGACTATTTCTTTGTGAATTGCTTATCCAATCTCTCTTCCCAATCCTTTCTAACTTCCTCTGATTCATTCTTATGGTTATGTAATATTTTATATGCTCTATTAAATATTCTTTTTTTAATGGCAGATTCTGTTCTAGATTCTACTAAAATTCTACCAGTGCTGTTCTTTTGTTTACAACCCCCCCTATTTCTTTCTCTTTGCATATACTCTGATATCAGTCCCTGATAGGGAAGGCAATCTCTAACCTGCAGTACAAATAAATTCTTGGCGTCTTCCCTTCCTATCATCTATCCCCTGTCTAGGTATTTGCTTCCAATACCTTGGTTCCTTTGCCATTTTTCACCAATAAATTCCAGTCCCCTCTTGCCTATTGTTTATGTCCCTAATTGCAGTCATCCCTTTTGGCGGAATCTCCTTTCTCCAATCCCATGTTGGCTTAGCTCTTAGAATACTTTCTGCTACTTTATCGATATAATATTCTGTATGACTATTGTTATTCTCCTTAAAGGCCTGGATCCAAAATCCCACTCTCTCCTTGTTTCTTGAGCGTCTCCCTGGTTTTATTATCATCCCTTTCCACTTTGAAATATAGTTTTCTGCTTGTGCTATGTATAGGAGTCTTAACTGAATTACCCCTTCAAATTGGGTAAATCCAATCTGCCATGTTCTACTGGAAGAATCAGCTTATCCCACTTGATTCTTGCTGTCTTCCCTTCCCAGATAAAATCCTTCAGCTCTTTATTAATTGCTATCCACAACTTCTCCTCTGGTTGATGAAAATATGCCTAACCTGTGTATAAGACTAAAGGGTCTAAAAGCATTTTAACTGCTTTTATCTTATTATCAATATCCATATAACAAAGCTTCCATTTTCTCAGTTTTTATGCTATCTTTTGTTTAGTCTCTTCCAACATATCCTTCGCTGCCACAGTAGAATCATTTTAGTCCATACTCCCAAATACTGAATTTTATCTTGTCCCCATAAATATGGATGTTCCTGAACCAATTTATATGTGGTACATAATTTACCACTATTGCCTTTGTTTTAGTTTTATTCATTTTGTATCCCAAAAAGATTTGAAACTGTCTCAAAATGTTCCACAACACTGTAATGTCTTTTTCTGGTTTTGTCAGGTATAAAATAATATCTGTAAATAAAGTCAGCTTTTCTTGACTGCCGTATTAATTATATTCTTGAATTTCTGAGTCCCTTATTTCCTTTGCTAATGGTTCTAAATGCAAATAATAAAGATGAAAGAGGACACCCTTGCCTGGTTCCTCTACTGAAGTAGAAATTATCAGAGAGGACCCCACCTACTTTAAATTTCGCCTTTGCTCCCTCATATATCCTCCTAATCAACCTTATAATTTTTTTTCAAAGAATGCAAATGCTTCCATTGCCCTGCTCATAAAGTCCAAACTTACTGTGCCAAATGCTTTCTCTGCATCAAGACCGACCAATAACAATGGTATTTTCTTACATTCTGCTCTGTTAATTTTGTCAAGTATTTGTCTCCCCTGCACAAAACCACACTGATCCATATATGTCATGTTTAGCATTACTTTAGCCATTCTTTTAGCCATTATAGACAAGAACACATTATAATCATGGTTTAGTATTGAAATGGGCCTGTGTGAAGCTGGATCTTGATGGATCTGTACCCGCTTTAGATATTACAGCAACCACTGCTTTCTTCCAGGATATTGTTGCTTCTCCTCTTAAAATACTGTTAAACAAAATCTTCCAGATTTTTATAAATTTTTTTTCCTCCTAGCTTCCAGACTTCCACAGGAATGCCATCTGTTCTTGGAGCTTTCCTGTGGATTGGTTATACATCACAATTTTTATCTCATCTCCTCCTGTCCTAACCGATAGTAGTTGAGCCTCATCTACCTCTAAGCTTGGCATATTTAATTCTTCTGTAAACATTTCCATTTGTATCTTTTCTTGACATCATATTTCTCTGCTTTATAGAGACTCTCATAGAATTTCCAAAATATTTCTAACACCTCTACAGGATCTCTTGTTGCCTTCCTTATTTTAGGCTCCCTAAGTTTGGTGACAGCCCTTTTTACTTTCTGTTACCTCAGACTTTGTGCTAAAAGTTTTTGTGTTCTAGTGTTATCAAAAAAAAAACGTTGCTTAACAGCAACCTTTCTAACCTCATGCATATTATCGAGGTAGTCACTTATTTTCTGTCTAGCATTCTGCAGTTGATCCTCTTCTTGTTCTATGAGATTTCCCCTATTCTGCAATACTTTAACATTTGTCAGTCCCTCTAAATATTTTTTGTTACTTCTTAACCATAGCTCTCCTTCTTTATTTCCACCCTATTTTAAAAATGCACCTTAATTTTATCTCACTCCGTAGCTATATTTTCAGAATAAATTTCCATCCTCTCTAACAGCTCCTGAATAATCTCCACTATGACTAATCATTCTCCACAAACATTCTGCTGTCTCCCACTTTTTAGTACTTTGTCCATTTGCCACAGTTTTGTCAGAATCAACTCCTTCTGCTGGTAGGATTGCATCTTTACTATTAAAGGTCTAAGTTGCTTTCTTATAGCCAGGTTTGGAGCATGCACATGATGTGCCCTTTCAACTAACATCTCCTGCTGTTGAATACCAGTCTAGTTGCTTATTTGTACTTTTATAAAATTAATGCATTCTGTTCCTTCCAGTTTCTCTGGTATAGCTGAAAATCTCAGGTTTTCGCCTGCATGCTCTGTCCTCTAATTTGATTATTTTTTTAAACATGTCTTCCTGAGCAGTTGCATATTTAGCCAGCCTTTTCTTCATTCCAGGCTCTGATTTTTGCAACTTTATCATCTAATCTGAGTATCTGTTTAAGTCTTCTTCCATTTTTTCCAGCCTTTTGTTGTTTGTGTTGATATATTCCATCATTGTTTTCTTTATATTAACCAGGACTGTATGCAGTTGTCTTACATCTTCCTGTATGTTATTGGAAGTCATGTCTGAAGGTTGTATTGCTTTTGGCTGAACAGCTGGAGAACTTTCCCCAGTCAGTCTTTCTTCCTCGTTTTTTGTAACTTATTTTTTTCAGGTCTTCTGTATTGTTTTATTCCTGGCATCCAGTCAGTGCACTTATTAGCCAGTTACTGAGATTTACCCATAAACACAAGGCTACTGGCCTTGTCTGCTGAGTTTCTGTTTTCACACTGGGAGAGCTAGAAATAAGCTGTTACTTAATGTGCAGCCATCTTGAAAGTCCCCAGGCCAACTTAGTTTTATCCCCGAGTTCCTATATGGTGTGTAAGGGTTATGGTGGGGGGGGGGGTGTTCACTGGGGATTAATTTACTTAATGTCTGTCTCTGTTCATCAGATGCATGGAGGCCAGACCTGGTGTGAATTTGCAATTTCCCATCCAGTAATCAAGGTTTCTTTTGAATATGGTCATGGATGAACTCTGCTTTACATAGACTGGGAGCTCATTCCATAGAATGGGGATCCTTTGAGACACATATCGATCCCTCCAGCAGCTTCTGTTGATGTTGCAGACAAAGTTCAGGTCCTTGGTGAAGGTAGTCCTTGTTTCTTAGACTTCTTTGTTGGTGGAGGAGGTCTCACCCATCCTAAGCTCTTGGGTCCTATCTGCGAACCAGCTGACATTTCAGTGAGTTATGTAGGGATTTATGCATAGTCCTGAGAGTTTGTCAACAATAGCCGAGTTGGGTATTGTATTGAATTTGGCCAGGTCAAGGGAGGTGGTATGTACCGTTTTCCCTCATCCATAGTCATGGTGATCCTCTTGAAGAAATCTCCAAGGTTAAGTAGGCAAGACCTTCCCTTAACAAAGCCAAACTGGGATGGATCCAGTGTCTGTAGGTTGCCAGTGTCCCTGTTGATCATCTCTATGATAAATCATTCCATGGTTTTGCTTATTAGACTTGTCAAATTGATGGATGTATAGTTCCCAGGGTTAGTTGATAGTTTACCCTTATGAAGAGGGTAAACTTATGAAGAGGGAATGACCACTGCAGCCTTCCATTCATCTGGCACGTAACCTGTTTTGAGGCTGTAGTTGAGTACCTCAGTTGGTCCTGCTAGGTCATGTTTTAGGCTATTTAGGAGCAACTGGGGATAATGTTGAGACACATTGCAGCAGTGTTTTTGGCCTTAGCAAGTGCCTCCAGGATCGCTTTCCCAAGTTGGTGAGTAGTAGGTTCAATATGTTTGATCCTCTGCTTGGAGAGTCCACAATTTGGTCAAGGTTGTTTGCATTCTTAAAGTCCAGGAAATGTGTTTGTGAGTTAGCGTCAGTGTACATTTTCTGTCTATTGAGAGGTAGTTAAAGTCTCCCATGACCAGGGTAGTTGGTTGGATGGTAGGTGTAGGTAAGAGTTATGAACTTCGTGGGTCATAGAGACTGATGTGTAACTGGCCAGGACATGGTAGGGGAACCTTGTCTGTAGAGACTTTAACATAGATGAACTCCAGGGCATTATCCTATTTAACCAACCTAGAGTTGTACTTGCTACTAACATAGATCAAGATACCTCCACCTTTATCCACTGTGTATGCTGCTGTTGATCTAAATGCGTGGAAGGTAATATAGCCTTTCACTGTCGGAGTACTTTCTGCAAGTCACAGTAACAGTACAGATGATTACATTCTCCAGAGTGAGGACAGCTTGTAGAGTGTGGAGTTTCTTGTGTAGGCTCCTAACATTGATTGAGCAATAAAACCTTAAGGTTGCTTTGATTTTATTTGGTGTTTTGTTACTTTTGTCATTTTGATATTGCCTAAAAAAGGCTCTAAGTGGAAGGATAGAGTTTTAACCAATTTCCAAAAGCCCAGGGGGACAGGTGCAGACCATCCTTGGCAAAGCATAGTGGTTTGTTAACCATAACCTCCCATGCTGACAGATATTGTATTTCCCTGGAGTGACACCACTCACTAAGCCAGTTGTTAAAATCAATTCTTTTCTGTTCATACTGTGGCATCATCCTTGGTGAAGGTAAAATGCTGCTCAATGCAAGGCACATACTTGTCTGTGACACATATTCAGAGAGATACATAATGTCTCTTTTTATATAGTCCCGTGAGGTATGTCTCAGGTAATTTTCACCCACATGGACTATGATAGAATCACATTGGTATTTGTGATGCAGTGACTTGAGTGGGTGTGTTATATTGCAGATCTTAGCTCCCAATATTCAACTAACAGTTATCTTCTCCTTGTCCACCCTGTTGAGAGGAGTATCTGAGTGTAGAGGAAGTTATATATACATTCAAAGATATGTATGGGTGTGGGCTAGTGACTTTGGAAAACTGCAAAATATCTAAATAATATTGGAAATTACCTAAAGAATGCATCAAATGATGTGGTTTCATAGGATCATAGGATCATAAAAGATTACTAGGCTATCGACCTGGAGATCATTTTAAGCCTAGCCATTTCATCCCAATGTAATACCATGGAAATGCTAGTCAATACCCAGGTTTGCATTTAGTGATGACCACTCATGTCCACGAGGGTTGTGGGTGCTATATGCTATCCTTGGTAAGAATTTACAGTACCCCATACACTCGTTCAGGTTCCTCTTGAACAGTGTCATAGTGGTGCTGTTTTTCACATGAATTGGTAGCCTGTTCCAAAGAAGCAGCAGTTGCTGGGAGATAGATCTGTTCCTCCAGCATGTCCTGTTAAGTCGCAGGCCATATTTAGGTCCCTGGAATGGGTATCCCTAGTTCCATTTGATTTACTGATATGCAGCAAGTTCATTAGGTTTGGGTGTTGGATTGCTCTATAGGCAAGGCATAAGCCTTCCCTAGGAAGTATATAAAATACGGAGTATAGTGACAGGGACTTTAGCTGGTCTGTGTAAGGCTCATGCTGGAGCCCTTTGATCTTCTTTGTTTGAAACCTCTGAGGTCTTTCCAGTTGATGCAGATGCTTTGTATGGTACATGCCAAGTGGGACGTTATACTTGATTATGGGCCGGATTAGTGCTGAGTATAGAGGGGTTATAACCTCTTTAGCTCTTAAGGCAATCCCTTTATTAATCAAGTGTGCTATGTGGAAAGCCTTCCTTACTACAGTAGACACATGGTGGTCGAAGTTAAGGTTGTAGTAAACTTATGATCCCAGCTCCCTTATCACTTTGTGGGTACTTAGCGTATTGTTGTTGATTTGATAGTGTGAAGGGACATTGTTTGTGCCAAAGATAATGATGATACGTTTCTTTGCATTTATGTTTGAGACCGTGACTAATACACCAGTCTCTGTGTGAGACCGTCCTGCAATATACTGACATCATCTGGGGATTCAGTGATTGCACCTAGTTTGCAGTCGTCAGCAGACTTGGTCAGCCACAACCCCTTAGTTTAGACCTGAACTTCTGAGAAGTATATACCAAACAGTAGTAGGCCCAGCACTGACCCACTGGTAACAGGTCTGCTGGTTGATATGGAGTCACCCAGTTTAATAGTGTGTGTCCGGTTTGTGAGCCAGTTGGCAACCCATCTTATAAAGAAGAGGTTTACATTAAGTTTGTCAAATTTATTGGTAATGTCTGAATGTGGAATTATGTCAAAAGCCCTTGCCAAGTCAGGGTATACGGTGTGCACAGATTTACCCTCATCAAAGGCCCTAGTCACATTTTCAGAAAAGTCCACCAGATTTAACAGGCAGGATCTGCCCTTGTAGAAGCCAAATTGGGTGAGATCCAGGGTTTGGAGGTCGCCTTTGTCATTATCTATGAGGTCCATTGTGGTACGTTCCATGGTCTTACAGATGAGGCCGGTCAGGCTTAAGAGTCTGTAATTTCCTGGGTCTGTTGCTAGGCCATCTTTGTGGAGGGGAATAACTGTTGCTGTTCTCCACTCTGTAAGAAGAAAGCCTGTGGTCAGCTTGTGATTGAAAAGGATATTTAATGGTGATGCTAGTTCATGTTTTAACCTGTTTGAAGACAGCCTGGGATGTCATCCAGTTCCACAGAGGCTTTATTTTTTGCCTTGATCAAGGCTTTGAGGACCTGTGCTTCAGATATGTAGAGTGGGGAGGAAGTTTGGGGTAAGGTTTGTGATAAGTTAGGAGGGGATAAGGGAGTGAAATTTTCACCAAACCTATCTGCTAGCAGGTTTGCTATCTCTGTGGGGTCAGTGTGTGTGATACTGTTGGTCACTAGTTCTGCACATGCTTGGGTCCTACCTTTTAGGTTATTATGTAGCTGTAAAAGGTCTTATGGTTATCCTTGGCTGTACTTGCTAAGTTTCTTTCAAAGGAGCCCTTAGAGGAGTGAATAAGTTGTCTTATTTGCCTGTTGAGGCTGAGGAGGGTGCTTTTACATTGTTGGGGCCTTGCCTTTCTTTTCTAGGACAGCAACTTTTTGTGTTTATTGTAAAGTTTGTAGATGCTGGATGTCCAGCGGGGCAGCTTGTTTTTATTTGGAGCTCTAGCTTTGATTCTTTCTGGTACAGCTGAGTCTATACGCTTATGCAAGTGAATGTACAGGGCTTTATTGTAAGCTTCAGCATAGTTACCACTTCCATCTTTGGGTGGGGTTTGGAGTGTATTTATGCCTTTGTCTAGGAGGGTATAGTTTGCCTTAGTGATCTTTTTTAGTCTGATTTCACCCTTGGTGAGTTCTGGTTGTAGTGCCAGCTCGAAGGTGACTGTTTTGTGGTTAGATTTAACTAATGAGGGTCCGACAGCTGCTGCAATGCATCTGTTTGACAGTTAGTGAGGACCAGATCTAGAATGTCTTTTCCTCTTGTTGGGGTATGAACAATTTGTTCCAGGGCATTTGAAGTAACAAAGTCAAGGAACTTTTGCACTAGAGAGTTGGGGCTAGCATAGGTTTCCCTGTTGATGATGAGATAATTGAAATCCCCCATAACCAGAGTGTTTGGTAAAATTTGGATCATCTTCAGGTTGGTCAAGTAGGCATTGTGGGCATTGTGACCCATGGAGGGGGATCTATAACTGGGTAGGACTTTAATGGGGGTCTTACCCACTGTAACCTGGACTTGGAGTAATTCCATGGAGTTGTCTAGTCTAACTAGACAGGAGGTGAATTTATCTCTAATATAGATAGAAACACCACCTCCTTTGTTTTTCACACATTCATTTTGTGGTCTAAAGGTGTGGAAGGCATTGTAGCCTTCCAAGGCTGGGATACTCTTTTGAGGCCTTGAACCAGGTTACTGTGACTGTACAGACATCTACATCTTCTAGTGATAGAAGTGCTTCCAGAGAGTGCAGTTTTTGGTGTAAACTCCTAGCATTTAGCAACATGACCCTTATTTTGTTCTGATCAGCTAATTTCACATTGGTAATGTTGTTTTCGAGACCTTGCCTAAAAAGGCACTGTGGGGGAAACAAGAGACTTTGCCAGCAGTCAGAAGCCTAGAGGTGCCATGTGCAAACCTTCTCTGGCAAAGGAGTGAGGTTTGTTGACCATGGCTTTCCAGGCTGACAGGAATTGAACCCCCTAAGCCAGTTATTGAAATCAGTCAGTTTTTGTTTATACTGCAGCATCATTCTAGGTGAGGGAAGTATGCTGCTCAAGGCTAGGGACATACCTGTCTGGGACACATACTTAAGTCTCTCTTCATATAGTCCAGTGAGGTACATCTCAGGTCATTAACACCAACATGAACTATGACAAAATCATAATGGTACTTGTTGCTGAGAGACCTGAGTGCATGCGTTATCTGACAAATCCTGGCACCAGACAGGCAGCTGATCATGACTTTCTCCTTGTCCTACCTGGTGAGTGGGATGGTCATGTGTCTCACTATTGAGTCTCCACTGACAAGAAATTGTGTTTATTGAATGTTATGCCTTATGGGCTTGGTTAGTGAGACATTGGTGTTGCTTTGTTTTATGGGTGCTGTGGGGATGCTGTTAGTTGTAGCAGTCTTGTGTTTTGGAGTTCTGTGGTGTTTTAGTACGTTTTTTGAGAGAACCTCCACGTATGTAGATTTTTATGTTTGATGCATACTCTGTGTATGAGTAGTGGTACTATGTGCATGTGTAGTGGTGGGTGAGCTAACAACCTCTTCTGTGTTACTGTTTTGAGTGAGAGAGACCATGGATTCAAGATTCTTGGTGTAGATACATCTCTTGCACTCTGTACTAAAGTGAGTTATTAGTAGAGGGTTGTCGGTGTACATGAGGCAATTGCTACACTGCCTTACAAGAGACTCAAGTCAGAAAGGTTGGCTGGAGAAACAAGGGTAGTCCAACTGTCCATAATGCTAGGTTGAAGACTGTTGCCACTAGGGGTGGCTTTTTGGAATTGTTCACTGAGGAGCTCAGCGGTTGGATATTTGTGCCTGGGGTTTTAATTTTATTTATTTTTTTGCAGATGTTTTAATAGGTTACAGCTCACTAGCAGTATTTCTTTGACTGGGACAGCACTTAGGATGAGGGCTACACTAGTGTGATACAGTTATATCTAAGAGAAAAATTGTTGAATTTAACTGTTTGGCTTTGGTGCACATTTGTGCAGCAGTGCACAGTGCTACGCAACAGACAAACAAAAAACCTGCTCAAATGGGGGGGGGGGGGGTCTAAATACCATAAGCAAAAAACTTTAAAAAGATTCAAATGAACCAATGAGGATGCTTATTTTAAGCCCTAGACCAACCTCCCTTTACCAGACAGGGTCCAATCAATGCAATCCTCTCACTAAAGTGCAGATAGGCCCTTTCCAATCCGAGATGGCCTGAAAAACTTGCTTAGAACAAACTCTAACACTGCACCTACTACATTTACCTGAGTTTCTTTCTAGGGCCTTAGTACGTTTATACGAAAGATTTATTTGTTGTTCCTTCTTTCTGTTTGTCTCACATTATAGTTTACTTCATTTACCCATATATTTACTTCATAAAGGCTTTACCATCTCTTTGATGTGAGAACCAAAACTAAAACCTAGTCTCCCACTTGGAATTCCCTGCTACGGACATTTTTATTATATACTGCTTGTCGAATAACATGCACAGTGGGCGATTTCAACCTAATTTTTTTTTTTTTTTTTGTTTTTTTTTGTGTTTTGCTAGCTAGTATTGTACCGTGCCACATTTTTACAAGGGGTTTGCTCTTCATCCTAATGTTTCTTTTGCAATGTCCGATACCCCCCTAGGGTGCCTACTATGTAGTAATTGAAAGGGATTAAATCTTTTAGAGGTTTGAAGAACTTGTCTCATGAAGACCAACAAATAGGGCACCAGTTGGTCCCATTTCTTCCTGCCATTTTCAATAATTTCTTAGCATAAACTTTATGGTCCTATTGAAGCATTCTGTCAGAAACTCTGTTTGTTAGTGGTAAATAGATGATTTCATGTGTTTCACCTGGAAGCTCTAGCAAAGATGCTGTGTGATTTTTGACATCAAGGGGACACCTTGGTCTGTCAAAATCTCCATTGATATCCCTACTTGTAAAAATAATAGTATCATCTCTTTTGCAATGGCCTTGTAATCAGATTTTCTGATGGGCAATGGTCTCAGAAAATCTAGTGGCATAATCTAAGACTATTAATATATACTGGACCTGACCAGTGGCCATGCAGTTGGCCTGAGAATTAAGGTATTTTTAAAGCCAGGATACAAGCTTGTCTTCTGACCTTCAAGGCAGCTGGCACAGTACTTTTTAACCTCCTTCATTTCACTTGACCAGTAGAACCTGGGTCAAATACTCACTTTAGTCTTATCCATGCCCATGTGCCACATTATATGTAGCTATTGGCCATTCTCATGTGTGTTGCCCTAAATGTTTTGGGTACTAGTAACTTTTGTGTAATCCCCCACCTTTCAGTGACTGTCATGTATAGGAATTCATTTTGTATTTTGAAGTATGGGTAGGCTGGTAGTGGTCCTCCTCCACTACCCTGAATATGTTCTCTCTGGTCTGGCATCCTTTCACTTGGCCCTCTTAAGGTTTAAGTGACTTACTTGAAGTCAGGACAGACTGGTATCTTCTTCATTTGCTGTGGCCTGAGTAGTTGAAGTTTCTGTCTCCTCTCTTACTAAGGCATAGCTATAGGTAGTCTAAGTGTTCTGTTTTTCTCTAATAAGGGTAACACACTTTACTGCACCTTAGGAATTTCCTCAACCTTCTTAAATTCAAGTCTCATCCACTGTTTAGGATTTTTTTTTTCTTTTCTCAAACTTTTCTTGTAGCTTGACCCCAACTGCAGGTTTTTTGGAGTTTCTTACTTTTCTTAACTTTTTCTCGCAACTTCCTCCCCAACGTAGATCATCGGGACTTTGTTCCTTAGGTACTTCACACACTTACTTTTAAAGGGGTTCTCTACTCTGCAGGAGCAGGGGTCCCTTGCCTCTCTAGAGAAATTTATGCATGACTAAATCTTTCCTGGGCCTTCTACTGTTAATTGAGGGTTTCACATAACCATACTTTTACTGGTCTCTGCGTTGTTGGAGGCATCTGTGTTCTGTGAATGAATAGAATGTCTTGTTTCCTCCTCTGTATCAGGGACTGTACCAGGTTCCTTGGAATTATCCTTCTCCCATTGTCTTCACAGCTCCTTAAAAATGAAAAGTCCTTCCCTCTGATTGCTTCATGGGTGAGTTAGGGCACCATGGCTATAGGATGATGGACTTTCTGAAAATGGGTCTGTATCTCCACTTTGGAAACTGGGTAGCATTTTATGTCTCCATGAATACACACAACTTCAGTGGACTTTGGAGAATGGGTCTTCGTTTTACAAATGTTTTGGGTTTTTACTAAGGTAATCGTACTACCAGAATCCAACAGCCCTTGAAGCTCTTGTCCATCTGTTTTCAAATGACACTTCATTCATTTTACCATGCATTCTCAACCATTTTAGTTATAACTTGATCAAGTTCCATAGCCTCTTTCCCTCCTTCCATATCTTTAGTAGATTGAGTGGGAGTCGCTAACATACCTTCCTCACTGTGCTTAGCAATATGCTCTCCTTTTTCACATTTGAAGCACAATAGAAACATGATCTATCTTTCATCTTGTTCATAGTTGTATTAACTAACTTATTAGATAACTCTTTCATCGTATTCTTGTAACACACTATTCTTTCTACCAAAGTCATAAAGCTTTTGGCATCTTGTGGGCACGCTTGATATACCCATCATTTAACAGTTGCTGATAAAGTTCTCTTAAACCTGTTGATAAGTATTTCTAACATAACTTCCTTGCTAGTAAGGCCTAACTTCACTACATCTTTCTCTCATTACCTGACTGCTTTCATATACTTACAGTACTATAAACTTGTCCTCCCATCTTCCCAGATATTCTACCTCAGTCTTAGTCTTTTTTAAACATCTTTATTAAATGAGTTTACATAATGACATAGGTGCACTAACATAAAAGAAAAACAAACCATAATGACATTTTCATTATTTTCATGCAGTATGTATGTTTTCTTTTTAGCAATTATGATTCACTCCGTTATATAAATTGTTTAATTCCTGCCTTTCTTTAAATTCCACTCCTCCTCTTATACATTATTCTTCATTTATTCTTCCCACAAACTCATATTTCTTTCTTTCTTTGTAATTTGCTCCTTCCTTTTCCCAGTGATCCCATCTCCAGTTATTACCTCCTTTACGATATTCAGTACTTCAACTACAGTTCTTAGATTTTGATTTCCATTCTCTAGTAATTTGTTTTTAGCACCCAGTAGCATTAAATTTAGTAATGCTTTACTATGTCTAGACAGTCCCGATCCTGTGTCTTAGTTCAGAATTATTTCCTTAAATAGAGCCATTTGTTCCCCCCAACACTTCTCACAGAGTCCTCTGTAGCGGATTTTTAAAGTCTGCCAGTTCATTACAATCACAAAAAAACATGTTTCAAGTTACCTCTCTTTCACATCCCACTTTCAGCATTTGCTATCTACTTCAGGAAGAATTCTGTGAAGTCTGCTTGGAGTATAAAAATAAATATGCAGACACTTCAAGCAAAAATCTTAAACCTTCTAGACATTGCTGCATACTTGCAAGCCATATAGATGCCCTCCCATTTTTCCCTTGTAAATTGCCTTTCCAGCCCATCTTCTCAATCTTTTCTATATTCCTCCAGTTGATTAGTATAGTTATCATGAAATATTTTATATGTTCTACTGATTATCCCTTTTTTAAATAAACTTCTGTTCTAGACTCAACTATAAACTCTACCATAACTGACATTTGACTTGGCACACCTCTATCTATTTCTCTTTGTCTATACTCTGATGTCCATTGTTGGTAGGGAAGGCAGTCTCTAACCTGCAGGCCAAACTTCTGATTGGCCTTGTCCCATTCTTTTACCTTTTCCAGTCTAGTTATTTGCTCCTAGTAACTTGGTTCCATTGCCAATTTTCTCCAGTGAATTCCTTACCCTCTTGCCTATTTTCTCTGCCCTTACTTGCAGTCATCCATATTGGTAAAGTCTCCTATTCCATTTCCGTGTTGGCTTAGTTCTTCAAATACTTTCTCCTGTTTCATGAATATAATATTCTGTAGGATTATTGTTATTCTTCTTAAGGATCTGCATCTAAAACCATACTCTGTCCTTATTTCTAAATTCCCATTTCATCATCATCATCATCACTTTCCACTTTGATTTATAACCTTCTGCTAGTGTTATGCAGATGAGCCTTATTTTTTAGCTATAGAATATCCCTTCAAATCAGGTAATCCTAATCAACCTTTTTCTATGGGAAGAATCAATATAACCCACTTAACTCTTACCCTCTTCCCTTCTCAAATAAATTCCCACAACTCTTTATTAACTGTCATCCAGAACTTCTCCTTGCTATCCATATCCATAATCAAGAGTTTCCAGTTTCTCAGTTTTGTATTATCTTTTATTTAGTCTCTTCCTACAAATCCTTAGCTGCCATAACAGAATCCTTTATGATACATGTTCCAAAATACGTTATCGTGTTAAGTCCCCATAAATATTGGTATTGCTGAGCCAATTCATGTATATGTACATAGTTTACTTCTATAGCCTTTGTTTTATCTTCATTAATTTTATATCATAACAAGACTTGAAACTGTCTCAAAATGTTCTACAGCACTGAAATGTCCTTTTATGGATTTTCAAGTGCAACATAATATCTTCTGCGAATAAAGCAATTTTTTATTACCATACCATTTATAAACTTGAAATGCTGAGTCCCTTATTTTCTTTGCTAATTGCTCTAAATATAAAACAAATAAAAAAAGGAAATGAGAACACCCCTGCCTTGTTTCTCTGTTCAAACACAGATTGTCATAGAGGAACCCTCTCAGCTTAATTCTTGATTCCAACCTTGTTATTCTACCCACCCAAGAAGAAATAAATGATGTCACAGGAGAGCTACCAGGTCTGGACAAACAAATCAGAAGTTAACTAGAGACTAATGATGGTGATTTGCCTTCATCAAATGGTGAACAATTCTTTTCTGGATATACTGGATCACTGAACATTTTTTCTACTCATTTGGGCCATCAGAATGAGATTACCATGGAAAGAAAAAGAATGGAAGGAGCCATACCAAAAAGAACAATGATTTAATAGAAAAGGTGACTTATCTAGCCACTCTAATTCACAGAGGGTCAATAGTAGTTCTGAAATGGGAGTCTGGCTCTCAGTTAAATTACTATTTACACAGGCTGGGCAACCAGTTATGGGCGATACTTTTACTGGCACTTACAAAATGAATATTAAACATTTATATAATGTTATGTTGAAATACAAATCTCTCAACTTGTATAATAGTTACTTGAAAGAGTGTATTCAAAGAAATATTGTACCAAAAGGTCTCAGGGATTATAAATACCCTAACTATGTCGTAGAAGGATCAGATTTTCATAAGAAGTTGCTTAAAATTTTGACAATTGTGGATTTGAAATTATGAAAGCAATTATAAGACAAAATGAGAAAGAAGTGGAGTTAATGTTCAAGCAAATAGAAATGATTAATAAAGTTATTAATGATCTGTAGTTCACAGTGGAGGATGAAAAGCAAAAATATTATAATAGAGAAAAAAAGATGAAAATGTGCATATTTAGTGAGAATAAAAAGTAAAAAAAATGGAGAGAGAGAATAGAATATGATGAAAATAAAAGCTACCCAAGACCTAGATATTTTAATAATAAATTTAATAATTTCAAACCTGTATATACACCAATCCCTAAGGAGATTGGAAAGGATAAAAAACAAACCAACAACCTACTGTAGCTACAACAGGGGAAGAAGGCAAGCAGAAATGAGATAAAACATAGGAAACAAGAGAATGAGGAAGACAGAGAACATGTAACCAGGTTGAACCTAGATGGACAACAAATTCAACAGAAAGGATATATGTATTCCCATAAAAAAATAATATTTTTCAATTATAGTGATACAGAAGTTAACAGAACCTATTTTCATTTGAAGGGTTTAAATTTGTTCCTAGTAAGAAAAGTGGTATTAATAAAATATTAATGGATCTTAAATTGTTTATAAGAAAAAATATTTCTGAGTTGATATTCCGTGAAGGAGAGGGAAAGTATGGACAGGAGATGAAGCTTAAAAAGAAAAGTAAATATAATCCACTAGTGCAAGCTTAAAAAGAAAAATAAATATAATCCACTAGTGCACCCACAACTGAGAAATTTTGAAATGGTTGTTGAAAGAGAATTAAAGGAAGCAGTACAGAGTAGAAACATTTAATTTGAAGTTGTTAAATCTCGCCGTTTATTCTCACTGATGGGTTCGGAGCTGATCCTCTGCTCCGACACGGCCGATAGCAAGCTCAAGGTTTGCCAGTAGCTCGAGACCAGCCCCTTATCCCACAATGCACTGCTGGAATTACCTCAGATCTAGTTTGCCGCGGCAAGAGAGACCTCAGTGATCCAGCTAGCTCGGACCATTTTAGAAACAAATCAACAGCAAGTCTTTAAAAAGTTTTCTTTTTGTTATTTATATATATATATATATATATATATATATATATATATATATATATATATATATATATATATCTAGTGTGTGTTAGTTTTATTATATTTAGATAGTTTAGATAATTTAAATAGTTTAAGAATTAGGGCCTTGTTGGCTTCTTAGTTTGTGTGGGCCTTAGTCCCCTTTTCCTACTATTAATCCCTTTAGTAGTTAGGCTTTTTCTGTGGGCCTCTTAGCCCCATATTTGTGTTATATTTATATGTATATATATATATATATATATATATATATATATATATATATATATATATATATATAAAATACTTTTGTGGATAGTGCCCGGTTTGGGCTTAGTTGTTTGTGAATCTAATTTACTGTTTTTCTCTTCAGTATGTCAGATGATAAGGAGAGATCCCATCCCAAATCGGGATTCAAAAAATGTCCAGATTGTGGGCAGAAAATGTCCGTCACTGACGGACACATTCAATGTGTCTACTGCCTGGGGGCCAAGCACCTCCAAAACACATGTAGCATTTGTCACTCCTTCTCTTCAGGAGTCCTCTTGGAGAGAAGGAGGAAACTTATAGACAGGGGATTGCTACAGCATTTTTTTTCGGAAGTTTTGAGTATCCATGAAGGTGCTAGTACGTCCTCCAAATCCTCAAAATCCAAGTCATCAGTTAAGGTCTCTAAAAAGGCTAAAGTTTCAGAAGGAGGGTCATCAGTTCCACAGTCATCAGAACCGAGTGTACCTTTGATTCGGAGCCAGCTCTCAGTATTGGAGCTGGTCTCTGAAGTTCCTTCTTCACCTCTGCTCCAGTCAGCACCTTCGGTGCACTCTGCTAAGTCCTCAGTTAGCCTTTCAGATTTGGGCATGGATCGGCTAGTGCAGAAGCTTTGACAGGCACCAGGACTTGCCAAATTGTTGTCGGCCCTGACCAGCTCGTCAGTGCCGAACATCATGGAACCGGACTTGTCTACTCCTCCTCTGAGTTGTACTGGACTCTCGGAGCCAAAGGAAGTTGAACCGATGGTGGTCGAACCCTTGGAGCCGATACCTGCACCGGGGTTATCTGCTCCATCTACTCGGATGTGTCCTCGGTGCTGACCGAGGGCTCTCCGGGCCGACGCTCTCTCGTCGGGTCCGGGGAGGATAGTCGCATCGACTTGTCGGTGCTGACTCTTCCTCTCGGGTCTTCGGCTCGGGTGAGCTCGGCTCCTACCTAAGGCTCGGAGCCGAGGGTTTCGGTGCGGGAGGATCGGACGGTGCTCTTTGGTCCATCCACTCCTTCTCGTTGGAGCCGTGGTGCCTTCGATGCTATGAGGAGAGTTTTGTCTCCAAAGACAACGTCAGCATCGGTTCAGCTTTCCCTCTCCCCTCAAGCTCCTGTGTCTACTTCTGCATCTACTGACCCCTCTAAGCGTAGAGACCCCGAGCCTCAAGTACCCCCACAGGGTGTCCCCTGCTCTTCTGAGACCTCCCCAGATCCTCCCACTGAGGAGGTGCCCAGGAAGAGACTGTGCAAGAGGAGGCACTTAGACTCCCCACAGGAGTCTTTGACATCTGACACGGACTTAGATGAGTCAGAAGGGTCCTCTCGATCCCCCTCCGAGGATATCTCCTTTGCAGAGATACTAGAGATCATTAGTCAGAGGGGTGATTGGCAGTCCAAGACCCCTACTGAGGATGAGTCTGTGCTCTTGAAGGCTTTTGGGTCTCAACCTTACACTTCTTGGGTGTCTCCGCCTTATGACGAGCTCATGGAACTGATCTCTCGTAAGGCATGGGAGTCACTGGAGGCCATGGAACCTGTCCCTCATAGACCCAACAAATTCATATCTGCCCCAGTAGATAAGCCATTTTTGACAAAAGGAGTGCCTGTGGATGCCATGGTGGTGGCTGCAGCCACCAAAAAGGAAGTATCTGAGACATCCTCTTCTATCCATCCCCCTAACAGAGATTCTAGGGTTATGGATAGATATGGGAAGCGCATGTTTAGTTCAGCGACTTTTTCTCTGCGATCACTGAACTACTTGACCCATTTTACAAGACTACAGAGAGATCTCCTGAAAGAGCTAGGAGATACTCTCCAGGGTACAGTAGCTACAGCAGTGGCCGACAAAGTCAACGCCCAGCTCACTACCCTAAACTCAGTAGTGAACTTGTCCATTCATCTTATATCCTATGTAGCTGATGGTTCGAGTAGAGCCGCTAGTTCGGGCATTGCTCTTTGCAGACAAGCCTGGATGAGTCTCTGTTCCTTTGCAGAACCCTTCAAGTCTTCCTTTATTAATACCCCATTCGATGGCTCATCACTGTTTGGGCCCAAAGTAAAGGAAACTTTAACCAGGTGTGAGCAGGAAGGCAAGACTTTATCTGCCATTGGGGTCCGTTTTTCCACTCCTACTCGGCCCTACCCCAAGGGCGCTGGGTGGAGGAGAATGTGGTTCTGAAAAACTCAGGCAGCCTTTCAGGACACACGTGGTGAAACCCCCTCTAGAGGCAGAGGAGGGGGTTATAACGGAAGACGCTGCCCCCGTGGCAGAGGGGGTCTGCAGCAACAGGGTGACAGGGGTCAGTTCTCAGGTCAGTCCTACCAGCGCCCCTGAAAGGGGACCCGACTGTTCTGCTCTGGAGGCAGTCGGGGGTCGCTTGTCTTTGTACCCAGAAGCCTGGCTAAACATAACATCGGATACTTGGGTACAAAGCATAATTTCCAGAGGATATTTCATACCGTTCTTTACCCTACCCATTCCTATCAAAAAAATCCCAGATGTTCCACCCAATCTCAGGGAACAAGCAATCGTAGAGGTCCACAGATTGCTAGAAAAAAGAGTCATCCAACCAGTCCCAGCAGACCAAGTCGGATTCGGAACTTACTCAAGATTCTTTTTGGTACCAAAGAAAACAGGGGACTGGAGACCTATCTTGGACCTCAACAGACTCAACAACTTCGTAAAGAAAGAGAAGTTCCGAATGGTCACACTTCAGTCCATTCTTCCCTTTTTAGGGAAAGGCGATTGGATGTGCTCCATAGATCTCAAGGACACGTACTATCAGATAAAGATGGACAGATGCTCCAGAGATCATCTGCGCTTCCGGCTGGGAGCCAATCATTACCAGTTTTGAGCCCTGCAGTTTGGCCTCACTTCATCCCCCAGAGTGTTCACTAAATGTATGGCAGTGGTCACGGCTCACCTGAGGCATCTAGGATTCCAGGTGTTTCCATACTTAGACGATTGGCTCCTCACCGCTACCACCAGGCATCACTTGATTCAGGCAACACAATACACTCTGACACTGTGCCATCAATTAGGCATTACGATCAACTTCGAAAAGTCTGCCTTATCGCCATCTCAGCATACCGTTTTTATAGGAGCAGAGTTAGATACCTCAACCACCACTCTACATCTCCCTTTCGAAAGAGTCCCTCTTCTCCGCCAAAACGTCACCTCACTGGCATCAAAAAACAAAGCTACAGCAGCGGAGGTATTGAAAGTACTAGGTTTGATGGTGGCAGCAATCCTGGCTATACCACTTGCAAGGATGCATATGCGAATCCTTCAATGGCTCCTCTTCGCTCAGCGGTCTTACCAGAAACTACCAATGCACCACATGATTCTTATCACGGATTCTTGCAGGAGAGACCTTCAGTGGTGGTTGACGTCTCTTCATGTTACAATAGGAAGACTCTTTGTTCCACCCCCCCAGTAGCCACTGTGACCACGGACGCTTCCCTGATAGGGTGGGGGGGGGCATTTTCAGGGAAAGATTGCCCAAGGCACATGGACAGATCACGAATCACATCTGCACATCAATGTTCTAGAGCTAAGAGCGGTACTTCTAGCGTTGCAGTACTTTCAGGACTCTCTCCCTCTAGGGACTATTGCAATTCAGACTGACAATATGTCAGTAGTCTGGTACTTGAACAAGCAAAGCGGAACCAAGTCTTACGCCCTTTGTCGAGAAGCCCTCAGGGTTTGGCATTGGGGTGTGTCGCCCCAGCGTTTTCTGTTAGCAATGCACATCCCGGGGAAATCCACCGTCATAGTGGACAAGCTAAGCAGGGCAATATTACTCCCTCATGAGTGGTCTCTCAAACAACAGGTTGCGGAGTTGATTTCCCACAAATGGGGCCAGCCTTGCTGTGACCTTTTTGCCAGCCACTTCAGTTCGAAATGCAGAAGTTACTTTGCCCTGATATCACCTCCGGGTCATCCCCCGAGAGATGCACTGATACACGATTGTCCCCGGATCTCCTTCATGCATTTCCACCCTTCCCATTAATACCCAGATTTTTACAGAAAGGAAAATCGCTGGGAAGGAAGGTTATACTCATAGCCCCCTACTGGCCTCGACAGATTTGATTTCCGTTTCTCCACCATCATCTGTTGGAGGATCCATGGATCCTGGACCCAGTTCCGTACCTTCTGACGCATCCATCAGGGTAGCTTCATCCTTCTCTGCAGTCCCTGAAACTGACTGCTTGGCTAATCCACTTCCCCTAATTGCCAGGCTTCATTCAATTTCAGAAGATACAAGACAGATTCTCTTGTCTTCTCACAAGCCATCTACCAGGAAACTATATGGCAGTAAATGGAAAAGGTTCTCAATTTGGGCAATGCACAGAACATTGACCCTTTTTGCGCTCCGGTATCTTCCATTTTGGAATTTTTGACAAAAGTTTTTAAGGAAGGGGCAGCAGCTGCTACAGTTTGAGTTCAGTTAGCTGCTATCTCAAATTTTCCCCTTGGTCTTGATGGCTCAAATATTATGAGACATAAATTATCCAAAACCTTCCTTAAAGGCGTTCTTCATATGAGACCTCCGATCAAAATTCCCTTTTCTCCCTGGAATTTAAACCTTATGCTGTCTCAACTTATTCTTCCTCCCTTTGAACCAGCCTTTTCTTATGCTTTAAAATTCTTATCTTGGAAAACAATTTTTCTTGTGGCTATTACGTCTGCCCGCAGAGTGTCAGAACTTCAGTTATCCATCAGACCACCCTACATGATCTTCCATGCTGATAGAGTATCTCTCAGAACAAACCCCTCATTTTTACCTAAAGTCTGTTCTGAGTCAAATATCAATCAGGTCATTGAACTACCAGTCTTCTTCCCCAACCACTCTAACAAATTGGAATATATGCTGCACACACCTGATGTTCACAGACAGCTCAGATTGTATCTTGACAGAACTAAGGATATTAGGAAATCAGATCAACTTTTTGTATCCTTTTCAGAAGCAAGAAAAGGCAATCCATTGGCTAAAACTACCTTATCTAAATGGTTATCCGATTGTATATCCTTTGTGTATGAAAATGCAAACATGCCTTTAAACGCACAAACCAAAAGCTTATTCTACCAGAGCTGTCTCTACCTCTTCTGCTTTTCAAGCTAAATTGCCATTTGATGATATTTGCGCTGCAGCTACTTGGTCTAAACCTCATACCTTTATCACACATTACAAAGTAGATAAGGCTTCTAGGGACAGGTCTTCTTTTAGTTCTACGGTACTGAAGAACATACTCCCATGAGCCACTCAGGCTTGAGAGTGCTAGGGACGCTACCCATCAGTGAGAATAAACGGCGAGATTTAACAACTTCACATATAGAAGTTATGTACTTACCATAATGTTCCATGTGAGTTGTTTATCTGGCCTTTATTCTCACGTCCCTCCCTCCTTCCCCCTCCTGGCTGACTGTTGACTTAGAGGCTAGTGCCATCCTGGTTATTCAATATTTCTTCTTTCCCTTTGGGAACTGTTCTTCGTAGATATATATAAGAGAGTATGTATGGGTTGTATATATATATATATATATATATATATATATATATATATATATATATATATATATATGTATATATATGTATAGACTATTATTCGCAGCAAACAAGATCTGAGGCAATTCCAGCAGTGCATTGTGGGATAAGGGGCTGGTCTCGAGCTACTGGCAAACCTTGAGCTTGGTATCGGCCGTGCCTCGGCTCCGAACCCATTAGTGAGAATAAAGGCGAGATAAACAACTCACGTGGAACGTTATGGTAAGTACATAACTTCTATTTCTAACCTCCCCTAGATGAAAGAAAACTATTGGAAGAACTTAGTAAAAATAAGAATTCAAGTATTATGAGACCAGATAAATGGGAGAGATAGTTATTATGGATAATACAGTATATCTAAGTAAAATGACGGAAATATTAAGTGATGAGAGCAAATATTCCAGAAGTTCGGAAAATTACATCAGTATAGTGTATTTTAAAGTTGATTATGTGCTGAAGGATTTACTTTTAGAAGAAATGATTGATTTAGACACATTTCATTATTTGTGAACAGATAAACAAATTATACCACCCGTCTTTGGGATCCCAAAAGTTCATAAAATGTTATGGACTCACAGCTTAGACCTATGGTAGCTGCTAGTGGTTCCAAAACTTGCTCAGTAGAAAAATATATAGATTTTAAGCTTAAAAAATTTGGATAGAACATGCAGGTGTACTAAATAACTCTTGGGATGTTTTGAATGGAATACAAAATAACCCGTATAACACAGAAATCAAGTTTATTACAATAGACATAATGGATTTATTTTCCGTCATACCACACAGTGTTGGGTTGGAGTGATTAGAAGAAGCCATACTTGAAAAACGTGGATTAAACTTTAAAGAGTTCAGAGTAATGTTGGATTTAATGGATGTGGTCCTAAGGAACTTTTTTTTTTTCATTTTTAGGGAGAATTTTTTTAAAAGGAAAATGGGGTAGTGATGGGAGCCTGTTGTACTCCCAGTTATGCCAACATAGTATTGCATATTTGAGAACAAAGGTTAATTTTTAATTCACCTTATATTACATGTTGGAAATTTTATAAGTGCTGCCTGGATTGATACAGAGGAAAAATTAAAGGAATTTATAGACTGCATAGGGTCTACTACAGACTTCCTAAAGTTTACATATAAAATTTAAAAAAAAAACAGTGAATTATTTAGATGTTATGATTCATAAAATGGATGATAGGTTACATTTATATCTGCAGTTTTTAGAAAAGACACCTTCTCAAACTCCTACGTATAGTACACCAGTTCACACCCCTATAAACTAAAGGGTCAATTTATCAGAGTTTCAAGAATGACATCAGAGGAAGAGGACTTTTAAGAAGAATGTAGTAAATTAAAGAATATGTTTTTAGAGAGAAAGTATCCAGTGCAAATTATTGATGAGGTTATAGATGAAGAAAAGGCAGGGAGGTATGACAGGTATTCCCCTATTTTAGGTAAGATAAACATAATTTTAAAACAGACACAGCAACAGAGTGAAGACAATTTAAAGTTAACACAATTGACAGAAGAGGGAAATTATGCAGGATATAAAGGGGCATTTGTGATTAATTATAATGATGCCTATGTAGTTAAGAACATAATTAAGAAGAAGTAAGATATGTTTGCTAGTTTTCCTGACTTAGATAAAATATGTAAAGCTTCTATTAAATTCACGTATAAGAAAGAGTATAATATTAAAGACATACTGGAGGTACAAAATCAGAAAGATAGGGGACCCACTAGAAAAAGATGTAGTAACATTAAGTGTGGAGCATACGCTCAATGTCCCAACATAAGTAATAGTGAATATGAGTATGTATACAGGCTAGGAGTTTTAATAATTGTAACAGTAATAGAGTAATTTACCTAGTCTTGTATAAAAAATGTGACATATTTTATATGGGAAAAAATGAGTGGAAGCTAAAAAAGAGGATTTACAAACACCTCTGTGACGTAAGGAAAAAGGAAAGACAAATGCTTTGTATAAGCAAACATTAAATTGTAAGAAAGCAACATACATATATATATATATATATATATATATATATATATATATATATATATATATTTTTTTTTTTTTTTTCCTGTTGGATGAAGTGTTGCAGGACCTAAGAGGTGGGCCATGGGAGACTAAAACTAAATATAGAGAGATTCACTGGCAGTTTGTATTGGAAGCAAATAGAACACTGGGATTAAATTACAATATCTCCCTAGCCCCAGTGTTAAAACTTAGATTAGCTAGACCTTATTGTAGGAAATATGTTTTAAATATGTATTAAAGTGGTATTTATTCTCATGTTTCAAGTAAGAAGGAATTATAGTAGGGTTGTACACCTTATTTTGAAAATCAACAACAAATTATTTTAATGCATAGTTATGTTTAATGCACAGATTTATTTTATTTTAATACCTAATTGTCTTCCTCTAAAACTGTTTAGGAAATTTATTATAGAGTGAATTATTTAGAAAATGTTTTAGCCACTAGAGGGTAGTAATTAGTTCTGTTTTTAAAGAACAACATTTATATGTTATTTTAAGATGTCCATGAAATGTTTTGAATGGATTTTTAAGTTCTTTTATATATAAAAAAAGAAATCAGGTATTATTTATTAGGTTATTGATTATGCATCTTTGTTCTTAATGTTTATAACGCTTACATAATTTTTATAATACGCTTGGATCCTCCAGTACATTGACTAAATAGGTACATAATATATCATTTTAAGTAACTTTCATAAAGATTGTAAATATTTCTATACATCTATTTTAAATTGGTTTAATTCAATGTTTATAATTATTTAATTGATGTTAGTTGGTGATTGGTGTGATGGGTCTATATCATATGATCAAAGTTCCAAAACTTCGAATCATTAAAGGACAAACTTTAATGACCGAAGTCTCGGAACTTCGAACACACATTAAAAAAAGGTAAAAAACAGTAAAAAAAAATTGCTCTATGCAGGGGGGCAAGCCCCTCTGCACCCCCCCCCCTACTTAAATATACCAACTCCGAGATCGCACTACAGTGCAATAAAGGGAAATCTTCCCTTTCCGTGCTCTATGGCGATCTCCGTTATATGCTTCAAGGTTTTACAACTTCGATCATTAAAGTTCATTCTTTAATGATTCAAAGTTGTAAGACTTCAATCATATGATAGGAACCCGGTGTGATTATATAAATATAATCGGAAGGCTAACTGAGTATCTGAGGAAGTCCTAAATCGAGGATGAAAATGTGGTGAGACTGTTAAGCGTTTATTTTATTTGTTTTTTGTTTGGATTAAAGATTCATTTTTAACTCCTGTTTTTTATACGATTATTTGCCTGACACCTCTGCAGTGCTCAGTGTTTGTTTGTGCTGGTTGCAGGCTTCTGAGGGAGCCTGCATCTTGGTGGCGCTGTGTTTGCTTCTGGTTGTGACGAGCTTTGTATTATTGTTTTTTTTCCTATAAACATTTCTGAAAAACCATCAGGGTTTACAAATGCCAGAAATATAGTCATAAGTTACCGTGCACACCTTATGCATTTATTTTCTAGGCCCTGAGCACCTGCAAAATGATTGTGACATTTGTAAATCTTTTAATCCATAGACCATGGAAGAATAAGCTCATTTTAAAAGGCTTGCTTCCTTCAACCTTCTCAGAGGCTTTATCTGGGTCTCATAGCCCTAAACCTGTGTCTAAGGAACAGTAAAAAAAAAAAAACCTTTGTATCCGTTAGGCTGCTCTACCCCTTCCTTGGTTCTGATGGTGGAGCCTCTGAGGAAGAAACATAAAAGGTCAGATCTGAAGACTGCTCCTTCACCAAAGCTAGTGTCAGGCACAAAATCGGCTTTCTCAGATCCTGGATTATCGGATCCAGAGCTTCTTCCTAGGACCAGATATTTTCCATCCATTGATGCAATACCCTCTTGGGTCCTCTTTCCATTTTTGGAGTCTCAACTGCATTCCAGGGTTCCCTGTGTTGCCTCATTATCTTGTTCCTCCAGAAGTCTGACTGAAACCAATGTGGATAGAATGATAAGGAAGTTTGTCTAGGAGAAGATTCAGATGGTAGTTCTTCTGGCTGTTATCCCTCCTGGTCAGGAAGCCTTCCATACTTCTACACCTGTAATCTTGGGTTCTTCTCTGATCCAGCTAGTGGTTACAAACCCTTGGATCCGAGTCTTCTGGCACCACTTGGGTTGGATCCGAAGGTCATTGTATCTTTGGCTCCAAGACCTTCTAAGAGTGCACCGGTTCCAAGTGCATTAGAGATGGACGACTCTCATAGCTGAAGTGTCCCTGTTTGATCTGAGGTATTGGAGTCAACTCCAAAGTTTTCAGAGCCATCTCTGCCTTTCAGAGCTTTGGCATTGGATAGCTCAGCAACAAACTCTGCCTCGGATGGACTGCCTTCAGGGCAGGGGGAGCTAATGGGGCAGAGGCTTGGCTACTCAGCTCTGTCAACTTCCTTCTCCCTAGAGCATTCTAGTTTTGAGGTAATGGAGAGAGTGTTTTTTGCTTCTGCAGGACAGGCAGTTCATGCCCCTCTTAGATCTCCCCTCTGAATCCCTCTTGAATCCTGTGTGTCTCTGAGCCTTGAGTCTCATCACTCTACTCCACAGAGACAGCCAACCCAAAGTCTCCCGGCTATCCAGCAGGGTATTGCAATTTCTTCCGATACTTCTCCAGAGAACCCTTCCAAGCAGTCTCTAGGAAGAGAAAGTGCAAGAGGAGGCACTTAGACTCGCTTTAGGAGTTGGTCACTGAAGATACTGATTTTGATGAGGGGGAAGGGTCCCCAAGATCACCACCTGATGATGTCTCATTTGGAGACATCCTAGAGATACTTAAGCAGAGGGGTAGTTGGTCTTCCAAAGAGGAATCGGTATTCTTGGAGGCTTTTGGATCTGGCCTATCTACTTCCTGGGTGACTCTACCCACTGACAAGCTCATTGACTTGATCTCTAAGCAGGTATGGAAGGAACCAGACCAGGTTTTGGCACAATGTCAAGGAAAGGAATATTGAGGCAAGGGAATTCTGGTAGATCCCATGATCATTGCAGGGGCCACCAAAAAGGAACTAGTGGAACAGAGTTCTAATGTCCATCCCCCCAATAAGGAGTCAAAGGTCTTGGATAGATTTGGGAAGCATGTTTATGCTTCAGCCACATTTGCACTCAGATCACTGAATTCTTTGTCACACTTCACTAGATTGCAGAGGGATTTTATTAAGAAACTCTCCAAATTCTTCACTGGGACCAGAACTTCTGAGACTTGGACTTCTGTGGCCTCGCAGTTGGCTACCCTATAATCGATTACTAATTTGTCCATGAGGCTGATTTCACATGTAGCTGAAAGTACCTTGAGGGCAGTGGGTTCAGGCATTTCCATTAGGAGATACACCTGGATGAGTTTGTATGACTTTGCAGAGCCCTTCAAGTCTTCCTTCATCAGTGCACCTTTTGGTAGAACCTATTTTTTTGGGCTGAGGTAAAAGATACACTTTCCAGGTGTGCGCAAGATGGAAATACCCTCTCTGCTGTAGGAGTATGTTTTTTGATCCCTCAAAGAAACTTTTTCCAGTGATTAATGAGGAGGTCAGAAAATGTGGTTCAGAAAGTCCCATGGTCCTTTTCAAGATTAACATGGACCTAGTTCCCCCAGAGGCAGATGGAGGAAACTCAAATGGAAGATGCTGCCCATGAGGCAGAGGAGGCAAGCAGAACCAGTGGTCTAGAGATTCCTTCTCCAATAGACTCTACCAGCACTCCTGAAAGTAGACCCGATTGTCCACCTCTGGAGACAATCAGGAGTTGTTTATCCCTGCACCAGAAAGCCTGGCTAGACATTACAAAAGGTACATAGGTGTAAAAGATTATTTCCAGAGGTTATATAATTCCCTTTTCCCTACCACCTCCACCTGTATGCAAATTTTCCAATGTTCCACCCAGTCAGAGGAAAACAGAAGCACTAGAAATGGAAAAGCTGCTAGAAAAAAGCATCATCCAAGAAGTCCCACCAGACCAGATCAGACAAGATAGAATCCAGAACATACTCAAGATTCTTTTTAGTGCCAAAGAAAATGGGAATGGAGACTGATTCTGGATCCAGCAGTCTGAACAGATCAGTTCAGCACACCAAGTTCTGGATGGTCATGGTTTAGTCCATTCTGCCCTTTTTATTCAAGGATGAATGGATGTGCCCAGTAGACCTTCAGGATGCATACTATCACATAAAGATGAACAGACAAGCCAGAAGGTACTTACGCTTCAGGCTGGGAGCCAGTCATTACTAGTTCAGAGTATTGCCCTTTGGCCTCACCACAGTCCCCAGGGTGTTCACCAAATGCATGGCAGTGATAGCAGCTAACTTGAGACTGCAGGGATTCCGAGTGTTTTCCGTACATGGATGACTGGCTCATAACCATTCCGAGCATGTATCTACTGATAAGATCTCGAGACCAGGTACTTCAGACTTGCTCCTTCCTGGTGCTTACCATAAATTACAACAAATCTCAGTTAGAACTGTCTCAGACATTGGAGATCATAGGAGCAATTTTCAACACAGTACCATTGACAGCCTCTCTTCCTTTTCCAAGAGTACAGACTATTCAATTCCAGGTCAGAAAGATAATCCAAAATTCCTCAGTTTCAACCTGATTGATTCTACAAGCCTTGAGATCAATGTCTGCGTCAATAGTTTTAGTTCCACCAGCAAGATTTCATATGAGGATTCCTCAATGGATGTTAGCAACTCAGTTGTCCATTCTTCATCAGCATATGTCCACTCTGGTAAGAATTATCCAAGCGTGCAAAAGATACCTTGGTGGTGGATCTGCTCAGATAAGGTTCTACAAGGCCGTCCTTTTATTATTCCTCAACCCAAGGCCATAGTGACCACGGATGCATCCCAGATTGGGTGGGGGTGGGGGGCACTTCCTGGGAAAAACAGTCCAATGCATGTGGCCCCCATAGAGGCCAATTTACATATCAATGTCGTGGAAATGAGGGCAGTGTTGTTAGAGTCACATAATTTCCAAGATTCTCTCCCTTTCAGGACAATTGCGATTTAAACAGACAGTATGCCCATGGCTTGGTATGTCAACAAACAAGGAGGAACCACATCTTACCCTGTGTTTTGACAAGCTTTCAGAGTTTGGTAATGGGCAGTCTCATCCAACTGATCTCTGATAGCAACATACATTCCAGGGAAATGCAGTGTGATAGCGGACAAGTTGAGCAGGTCCATTCTGCTGCCTCATGAGTGGTCTTTCAACAGGAAGGTTGCGGAAATGACTTTTCATCAATGGGACCAGCCATGCTTCGACTAATTTGCATCTCCACTAAACAAAATGTGCAGCAGGTTCTTTGCCCTAAACCCTCAACCAGGAGAGTCACCAAGAGACACTCTCCTACACAATTCTTCCCCTGTTCCCATTTATGTTTATCCCCCAATTCCCTTAATCCCCATATTTCTGCAGAAAGCATCCTGGTTGAAGTGCAAAGTCATCCTCATTGCCCCTTACTGGCCTCAACAAATTTATTTCTCCTTCCTTTGGTCTATTCTCTTTGGAGTCTGGGTCCAATTCCAGACCTTCTGTCTCAACCAGCAGGCATGATTCACCCAGATATCTCAAACCTAAAGCTGACGGCATGGTTTCTGCACTTCCATTGATAGCCAGACAACATACACTGTCTTCCCCTGTTTGTTATATTCTTTTGTTTACCCACAAGGCTTCCACAAGGAAATTTTATACAAGTAAGTGGAAGAGATTTGTTTTTTGGATGCAGCAGAAACATACTTGACCCTCTTACAGCACCAGTACATAGTGTTCTTGAGATTTTAACAACCATTTTCAGTGAAGGAGCCAACTCCTCAACTATTGGGTTACAGCTAGCTGCCATTTCTAATTTCCATGTAGGGACTGAAAACTCCTCCGTAGCTTCATCTAAAGTTGTAAAGCCTTTTTGAGAGGTACCCTTCTTTTTTGACCCCCTTATATGGATACAGCTCCCCCATGGGACTTAGATTTGGTGTTACAAACCTTAATTCATTCACCTTTCGAACCAGTAGGCAATTGCAAATTCAAAATTGTGACCTGGAAAACTATATTTCTGGTAGGTATCACTTCTGCTAGAAGACTATCAGAACTTCAAGCACTGCCTTCTAAACCTCCTTACATTGTATTTCTTAAGGTTAGGGTGGCTTTATGAACTGATCCTGCCTTCTTTCCTAAGGTGATGTCAGCATCAAACATCAACCAATCTATTAGTTTGCCAGTTTTCTTTTCAAGTTTTACAAATAAAGGTGAACATATGTTACAGTTACTGGACTTTTGCAGACAATTGTGTTTTTACTTATATGGAACAAAAAATTTTAGAAAAACAGATCAATTGTTTGTCTCCTTTGCGGATTCCAAGTTAGGCAAACCAATCAAAAAGGTAATCTTAGCCAGATGGTTAACCAATTGTATATCCTTTATCTAACAATTTGAGTGTTTCTTTAACAAAATCTTTGAGAGCCCATTCAACCAGGTCCATGGCAATGTCTTCATTTTTTTATTGAGAGAGTCCATGGACGATATTTGTGTGGCTACTACTTGCACTAATCCTCATACCTTTATTACTGATGTTCAATTCTCACAGCACTGCGCAATGAGTAGTACAGATAAATGGACAGCTTAACACTTTAAGAAAATCCAATAAGTGAAAGAATCAGGGTTTCTTGTAACTTTACTAAGATTTCTTAACTTTAATACTGTAAAACTGCAACATAATACAGATAGCAATGTGTCAGAATATATAAAACAATATGCAGCACATCTAATTACAAAAGAATTACAGCATACAAATTATTCACAGGCAATGCGATTGCCAGAGCCTGGGGAAAGAAGGTCGTGTCTGTACTCCATGAGGGCTAGAAGTAGAAGAAATCTGCTTCCTGACTGAGTTACATCACTTCCTGAGTGTTGCTACAATGCAATCTGGATATCTTTAAGTCTTTCAAAGCCTGTAAGGACTCCTTCCACTGAATCCACTCATGCAGTCTTGGTTGTGGGAATAATGCATCCCATTCACATTTCCCAGATGACAGATCACGGACTAAGGCCTTAACTTTTATAGTTACAGGTGCAACAAACCCAACAGGATCATAAAGGCTGTTCATGGTAGATAAGATTCCTCTTCTGGTGAAGGCTTTTTCTTCTGAAGAGACCTGAAAAACAAAGCTGTCTGTTTCTAGATCCCATCCTAGTCCTAAACTTTTCTGAAGAGGAAGAGTGTTTGTACCCAGGCAAGATCTTTAAGCCAATTAGCTCTGTCTTCTGTAGGAAAGGCTTCCATTACCTGTTTGCTGTTGGAAGTGATCTTATGAAGTTGCAGATGAGATTCTCCCAGCATCTGTTTTGTTTTGTTGAGAATGTCAGTTGCTGTCTCAGGAATGTTAGTAGATGCAAGTCTGTCATCTACACAGAAATGTCTCAACACAAAGTGTTTGGCATCTTGTCCATAATGTTCAGCACCTTTTAGGGCAGCTTTACGCATACACTATATAGCCACAGCAGGAGAGGGTCTGTTGCCGAAGACATGTACTCTCATTCTGTACTACTCAGGGCCACTTAACAGTACATTATTTAAGAAATATCTTCACATTCTGCACTGGAGTCAAACACAACTCTTATTTGATAAGGTTTGTGTGGGTGGTAAACACCAAACATTGGCATATACCAGTGTTCTTTACCTTGTTCCAGTGGTTCTGCAATTTCAGCATGATCATTATCCAGCATTCTTTTGATGAAGTCTATGAAATCTCTTTTTACTTCTGGCTTTCTTTGTAAGGTTCTATGAAAAAGTTTAGGTGTGTCGCAGCTTGTTCTCTGTTACAAGATAAATCACACCTGGGTGTGTGAAAAGGCAGAGGGGCCACCCAGCTGTTATTATCATCCTGGTAAGTCTCTCTATCCATGATCTGGAGAAAGGCTTGATCTTCTATGGACAGAACTTGTTTATCATAGTCCTTTGATTTCTGGAACACTGAAACCCCCAGATTGTCAGTTTCTGTGTAGAAGCTGTGATCTTCTTTGCTGTGTGAAGAAAAGTCCAAAACCTTGTTAAATTATCAAAGCTTTCTTTAACAATGAAATTGTTCTGGCATGGACTGAAAAAAAAGATGTGCAGCTATTTATTAACACAGACATCTTTAAGGAACTGATGCTGTGTGGCTGGTGAGCTGATCCCGGGGAAACTGCTCCTACATTGACCCACCCCAAATCAAGTCTTTGAGCATAAGGGGTATTGACTGATCCATTAATTTGCCCATTCACCTTGTGTACTTCTAAAATGTACAAGCGTTATTGTGGATAATAAACTGTGGTTGATTTTCTTCACATTGTTCGTGTCGTTCCTAGTTGGTGGTGCTTACTACTGTTTCTTACTTCTAAAATGTCTCTTCCAAGAAGCTAAAGGATAGAAGTACCGGAATAAACAGCTGGGATGAGGTGAGCGATTGGGTGAAGGTGAGAATGATGATAAGCCACCTCTGGAGAAGGAATTTTTAATTTGTCATCAGGAATCATGTCACACTGTATCAGTGTAGGTAATGAGAATCACTTTTTCTTATCAAAAGATTTAATAACAAAGTCTGTGGCTCTTCTGCCTGCAGTTTCCATAATGCCTGCACATGTCTTTAGAGTGTATGGAGCTGCAGTTGTTTTAATGTTAAAGATATCAAAAAAGTTTGACCTTGCAAGTGATTTATTGCTCTGCTCATCAAGAACTGCATACATCTTCACTGCTTTGCCTCTTTACCTGATGAGATACACAGTCACTAAGCAGATTTTAGAACATGACCGTTGATTTTTACCTAGGCCACAGATTTCAGTGCACTTGGACATTACTGAAGAAGATGGATCCTCCTGTTGCTCCTTGCCCTGATCTTTCCTGGCTTCTACCATCTCTGCTGGTTGTGGAGGTGGATCAGGGTGTAAGGCCACTATGTGTTTCTCACTGCTACATTCTGAGCACTCGACTGATATTTTACAGTCTTTAGCTGTATGTTTGTAGATTCACAGTACTTGAAACGGATGCCATTTTATTTAAGAAAGGACATTCTCTGTCCTCAATAGGCCTACCTCAAAATCCTTTCCACTTTTTCAGAAGTTGAGGCTTTCGGTGAATTGGACATTATGGGCTTTCTATAGTGTTCACCTTGCTGCTTTCTTGACAGTTTGTGGCCCTTGAAGGTACAATTGTTTTGTGTGTGACCACAGAGGTCCTACCATGAAGACTGGAAGGCTTTCCTGATATGGATGTCTGACTACTGCTGCTGATGAAGGCAAAGCTAAGGTCACTCCTGATCTTTGCTTGCTGCTGAACAAACCTAGAAAACACAAAGAAAGGGGGAAAAGCCGCTCCATTTTCCTCTGTATTTAGCTTTGACAGATGCCCACTTTTGTTGCAAGGTATATGGTAATTTCTCCACTATTGGATTAGTACCACAAGCAGTGTCTAAATATGAAAGTCCTGTCAAAAAAGCCTTCCTGTGTAGCATACTCTTCTTCTTCTTCTGCTTCTTCTTTTTCTTTCGGCTTTTCCTGGTTAGGGATCACCACAGTGGATCACCTGTCTGCTCATGATCAGCAGTGGAGTTTTATGGTATTCAGTTGCCAGCCGGGCACCCAACCTTCCACAGAAGGTACACACATGCACGTACTCACACCTAGGGCCACTTTAGAGTGTTCAATCCACCTACAGCATATCTTTGGGATGTGGGAGGAAACCAGAGCACCCGAAGGAAACCCACGCGACCACAGGGAGGACATGCAGACTGTGCACAGAAAGCATCCCAGCTGAGGATCGAACCAGAGATCCTCGTGCTGTGAGGCAGCAACTCTAACCGCTGCACCACCACGGCTGCCCTTCTCTGTAGCACACTCTATTTCTAGAAAAAGATCTCCCAGTTGTAGTTTTATATTACCTTTATTGCTCAACTTGGGGAAGACTTCAAGCTTATTCAGTAGAGCACCTTCAATTGCTTTGGACGAGCCGTACCTTTCTTCTAGTCTCTGCCATGCCATGTTGAGTCCTGCCAAAGGGTTAAATAAGTGTACTCTAAGCATGCTTTTTGCATGCATTGCTGACCCTTTGTCCAACCATTTTATCATTAAGTCCAGCATTTCTGCAGCTCAGAAAGGAGGACTTCCATGCCCAATAGTTTTCCGGACAGTTTTCAAACTTGATGAAACCTGAGTTAACCATTTCTTTGCAGATAAGATACTTTGTGACATCTTGTATGCTTTGGTGTTCAGATATGTAAGCTTTAGGCTCTAGTAGTGGGAATCCTTGATTTCCATTTCTGGGGAACTCTGGAGGTTGTTCTTTTGTTGGTCTGACACTGCTGACATCACAAGGCTGACCAGGCATACCCCGGACATTTGCTGGCTTTGGGCTGGATTCTACTTGCATAACTTTAGGTGACTGTTGGCTTGCATGCATACTAGCAAGTTTCTGGATGTACTCAGTTGTATGTTCAACAGAGATGTTTCTCTGGGACTTCTGGTTCTAAGTGAGATATCTCACTTACTGATGAATCCTCTTTCATGTAGACGGCAGCCTCTTGCTGCTGCTGCACATGCTGCACTCTGATACTGAAGAATACGCAGGTTAGCTTCTAATTCTGCTTTTTGTCGCATCATGATGGCTTCTTTTTCAGCAAATGCCAGTTGTGCACATGCTGCATCTATTTTGGCACATGCTGTGATTGCTAAGGAACATGCCAAGGACATCTTACTGGATCTTGATGATTTGGAGACATGTGACCGTACATCATCTTGCTGGACACTAGGGCCGTTCTCCCTGCCATGCTGTATATCCTCATATATATACTTCTTCCCTGATCTCAGACTCATATTTGCATTGCAGTGACTTCTTGTATTCAGGTCTGCAGGGATCATCTTTTTACTGTTCTGTTCTCACAGCACTGTGCAATGAGTAGTACAGCTAAACGGACAGCTTAACATTTTAAGAAAATCCAGTAAGTGAAAGAATCAGGGTTTCTTGTAGCTTTACTGAGATTTCTTAACTTTAATACTGTAAAACTGCAACACAATACAAATAGCAATATATCAGAATATATACAACAATATACAGCACATCTTAATACAAAATAATTACAGCATACAGATTACTCACAGGTGATGCGATTGCCAGGGCCTGGGGAAAGAAGGTTGTGTCTGTGTCCATGAGGGCTAGAAATAAAAGAAAGCTGCTTCCTGACTGAGGTCCATCACTTCCTGAGAGTTGCTACAATGCTATAAAACAAGTTATTCTGACTGTTATAAATATAAAGTCACTAGATGATGCTGAAACTATACAACTGTACTATAAATTGCCTGAATATGCTATAAAGGGCAGAATACTGATTACAAATTGGATCTGGTCTCAAGGAGAAGAGCAGCCTTTGGCTCATGTGTGCTCAGGAATATCCTTCCTTAGAGTCCTCCCTGTATTTCATGTAGCTGGGGACCCTGTCCCAATTATTGAGGCATGAATGAAAATTGACCATAACTCACCATAACATTCCATCTGTGTTGTCCATTTTCATTCTTCCTCAGCTGCCCTTTCACCAACCCCCTGCCTTTCAACTAACAACTTATAAAGCAAGCACTGTTCCTTATGTTGAGCTCCAGATATGGTTTTCTGTTTAATATGATGCAAATATTTCCTTTTATTCGCTAAGCCAGTAAACAAGATCTGAGGTATGTTAGGGGATGGATTATTATGGGTAAGGGAGGAGCTAGAAAGTTTGTTAGTGGCCACGAGCTGAAAATAACAGCCGAGTCTGATCCGAGGGTCAGATATGAACCCAACTGTTGATGAAGAATGAAAGCAGACAACACAGATGGAGAATTATGGTAAGTACATAACTTTGATTTTTCTGAAGAAATAAAATCTGAAATTTTGAATTTTCCTTTGAATAGCAAGGTTTTGTTGGGCCATTCTGCTACTTAGGTGTTCTAAAAATTTGATGAAAGTGGCAAATTGATCCAGGGAGTTTCTAACATCTTCAGCCTCATTTTTCTAAAATTTCCAGAATCCCTGGTTCTTTTATTCTAAATGTTAAACAAGCAATTCCAGCAAACTTCTAGTAAATCTAAAAAGAAATGGGAAGGGTCAGGAAAAATGTGGTTCTCATGCTTCTTTTTCAGCAACAGATTGTTCAAGATAAATGAATTCTGAGAGTAGTTCAGGAGGGCTACAAATGGCACTGGGTTGATATATCTCCTTTTCAGGGAATCCACCTTCATCCTCTGTACCAGGCAGAATTTTTTCCTTGGATTTTCCATCATATACTTTTCTTGGGGATCATAGAACCAGTACTTCAAAACCAAAGGGGAGAAGGATTCTATTCCCTAAAGTTTCTGGTATGAAAAAGTGATCTTTCATGGAAACTGGAACTTGAGCTATCTTTTCTCAAATTGCTTACGAAAGTACCAAAGATCAAGATGTTGACCTTAAAGAGTCTCTTACCTCTTATTCCTATTCTGAATTTTGTGGTAACTCTAGACTTAAAGTATGCTTATTATCGCATCCATATTGCCATAGAGTTCAGTGGTTTCCTCAGATTTTCTGTATCAGGGTCACATTATCAGTTCTCTGCATTACCATTTGAGTTATCTGCAGCTCCAAGGATGTCAATGAAATGTCTAGCTCCAGTGATAGCTCTTTGCAGACTGCAAGGCATTTACATATTTTCTTATTCAGATGACATACTCATCTTTGCAGAGACTTTTTACAGGTGTGAGGAATCCCTTTCATGGGTTACACATCTCAGATCAACAATCAAAAATCCTCAATTACTTCTCAGAGGATTGTATATCTAGGATACCTTCTATATCCTTCCATGCAAAAGGCATTCCTAATCAAGGAGAATGTGGACTTGTATATGGAAATCTTAGTTGTCAAATCAGTTTCAGACTTCAGCCAGAGAGTATCTTGGGATTCTAGGGTTCATGACATCCATGATTCTCATGATTCCTCTTGCCATGTTGCACATGAGAAAAATCCAGTGGTCCTTAAAACTATGTGGAGCCAACATCCTCACCCTCTAGAATTTAAAATTCAAATCTTTGGTTTTGTAAAGAGAGGACTGCCTTGGTGGAGATGACAGAGTGTTCTGAGTTTAGATCTTCTATTTTCTCGTCCAACCCAGCACAATCTTTAACAACTGACACTTCAGATTTTGCTTGATGCAGTTTTAATGGTGGTAAAAGAACAGGGTTTTGGAAGTAGACAGAGCAAAGCACATAAATGTCAAAGTCATATTTTATGCTACAGAACTACTTCACCATCTGTGGATCTCGGGACCTCTGCAGATGGGGTTCATAATCAAACAGGGAGGAACCAGGTCTTAGTCTCTATACAGGCTGGCAGTGGTAGCTTAGTAGGTTGCTTTGAAGCCTTGTTTAGTCTTCCAAGCTTCCTACATTATGTCATAGCAAAAAGTAGTGGTAGACAAGCTGAGCAGGACCAGGACAGACCTTCACAAAGTTGAATGAGGTGCTCTTCCAGGAATTGATCCAGTTGTGAGAAACACCTCAGATAGATCTGTTCACATCCTATCACAACTAAACCAGTTCTGCATCAAGACTCCTTGCAGGCATGCCTGGAAAACGTATGCTTTTTCATTCCCGTGGTCACATATGTTTCTTTATGCATTTCTGCCCTTTTCACTGATACCAAGGACAATTTTGAATATTTAGAAGGACTCACCCCCCCAAAAAAAAATCATTTTGGTGACTTCTTTCTGATGGAGGCAACAGTGATTCTCCCTTCCTATGAAATAGACCAAGGGCAGTTACCACAAGCTTTTTCAGAGGCTGGACCTGCTCACCCAAAACAGGGCATGTTTGATACATCCCATCTTGAAACAATTGAAACTAACTATGTGGATGATTCATTTTTTATATTTTTAACATTGGATTATCACTTAAGACATAGACAATCATACATTTTTATAAAAGAAAACAAACCATATTAACATATTCCCAGTTGCAGATATTATACATCACATATATTCATTTGTATAATTATCATCAATTCAGCTTTACATAAATTGATCAATTCCTGCCTTCCCTTAAACCTCACTCCTGCAAAACATTACTCTGCATGCATTGTTCCCACGGTTTCCATTTTTTTTTTTTGATGAAATTTGCTCCTACCCTTGTCTAAAGGTCCTACTTCCAGTTCTTTTATCTCTGTTACAATATTCACTGCTTCGAATATGGTTGGTTTACAGTTTGATTTCCATTATGTAGTAATTGCTTTTTTAGCAGCCACCAGAATTAAACTTAACAAAGCCTTACTATGTTTAGGGAATTCAGATCCTGTACCCCAGCTCAAAAAATCATTTCCTTAGCTGCACCCATTTGCTGTCTCACTATTTCTGACAGAGTACTCCGTAGGGGAACTTTTAAAGTCTGCCAACTCATTACACAACCAAAACTTATGTACCCAGTTACCTCTTTCTTCCCCGTTACACATCCAATATTAGATATGTACTGAGGAAAAATTATATGGACACTGCTTGTGGTGCAAAAATACGTATGCAAACACTTGTAAACAAAAATCCTAAATCTTCTAGACTTTATGCATATTTGGGTGCTGTACATATGTCCACCCATTGTTTCCTTGTGAATTGCTTATCCAGTCTCTATTCCCAGTCTTTTCTAACCTCCTCTGATTGATTCCTATAGTTATTGTGCAGTATTTTGTATGCCCTACTAATTCTTCCCTTTTTAACAGCAGCTTCTGTTCTAGATTCAAGTAAAAATTCTACCCAGAGCAGGTCTTTCATTTACAGTTCCCCTAAACTTTTCTCTTTGCCTATACTCAAATATCAATCCCTGATAGGGAAGGCAGTCTTTAGCCTGCAGTCCAGGTGTCTTCTTGGCTTCCTCCCATTCTATTACCTTACTCTCTGTAGTTATTTGCTTCCAATACCTTAGTTCCTTTGTCAGTTTTCTTCTGTAAATTCCAGGCCCCTCATCTATATTCTCTGTAACCACAATTGCAGTCATCCCTATCATATGTGTTGGCTTAGTTTTTTAGAATACTTTCTCCTACTTTATGAACATAATATTCTGTGTGACTGTTGCTATTCTCCTTAAGGATCTGCATCCAAAATCCCACTCTCTCCTTATTTCTTGTATTTTCCTCCCTTTTCAGTTTGAATTATAGCTTTCTGGTTGTGTTATGTATATGAACCTTAACTGCACAGCTGTAAAATATCTTTTCAAATCAGGTAATCCTAAACCACCTTGTTCTATTAGAAGGATCAACTTATCCCACTTGACACTTGCCCTTTCCCCCTCCCAGATAAAATCCTTCATCTCTTTATTAATTACCGTCTGCAACTTCTCTGGTTGATAAAAATATGTCTGACCTGTTCTCTGGTTGATAAAACTATGCCTGTCCTGTATATCAAATGAATTGGACTAAAACATTTCCACTGCTTGTATCTTGCTATCCATATCCATAAATAAGAGTTTCCAGTTTCTCAGTTTTTGTATTATCTTTTGTTTAGTCTCTTCTCACATAGCCTTAGCTGCCAAAACAGAATCCCTTTTAATCTGTGCTCCTAAATACATTGTATTATGCCCCCATAAATATGGAGATTGCTGGACCAAGTCATGTTTGAATATATAGTGTACAGCTATAGCCTTTGTTTTATCTTTTTTAATGTTATATCGTGAAAAGACCTAAAACTGTTTCAAGATTTTCTACAACTCTGAGATGTCCTTTTCTGGTTTTATCAGGTATAAAATAATATCATTTACAAATAAAGCCAACTTTTCTTGATTACCACACCAGTTATATCCTTGAATTTCTGAGTCCTTTATTTTCTTTGCCAATGGCTCTAAATATAAAGCAAATAAGAAAGGGGATGGAGGACATCCCTGCCTGGTTCCTCTGTTCAAACACAGCTTGTCAGAAGGGAACCCTCCTACTTTAATTTTTGCCTCTGATCTTGCATACATCCTCTTAATTAACCTTATTATTATATCAAGGAATGTAATTGCTTCCATTGCTCTATTCTTAAAATCCCAGCCTACTCTGTTGAATGCTTTCTCTGCATCAAGACCCACCAACAACAGGGGTATTTTGTTACATTTTGCTTCCCTCTGGATCATCATTGTTTTTATTAATGTCATCAGATGTCTGTCTCCCCTCCAGAAAACTACATTGATCCATATCTATTAGTTCTGGCATCAGCTTTGCCATTCTGTTGAAGCTGAGTGTGATGGATCTTTACGGTCTTTAGGTATTACAGCCACCACAGCTTTCTTACACGATTCTGGTGCTTCCCATCCTTTTAAAAATACCATTTAACAAAACATTCCAGATTTTTATCACTTTTCCCCTCAACTTCCAAAATTCTACAGGAATACTATTTATCCTTGGAGACTTTCCTGTGGATTGATTGGACCTCATTGTTTTTTATCTCATCTCTTCCTACCTTAGGTTCATAGGTCTTTACTAGGCTAACGACCACATGGGCGTCTTTAAGCTGAGCCATACATCCCTTAAATGTTAATTGCTGAGTCTCATCCACCTCTAACCTTAGCATACTTAAGTTTTCCATAAATATTTCAATGTGTGCTCTTTCTTGATTTCTACATTTCTGTGCCTTATACACATTTTCGTAAAATTTCTGAAATATCTCTAATACCTCTGCAGGATCTCTGGTTAATTTTCTTGTTAAAGGCTGCCTTTGTTTTGCAACAGCCCTTTCTACTTTCTGTTGCCTAAATCGTTGTGCTAAATGTTTTTGTGCTATGGAGTTATTATCAAAAAACAGTTGCTTAACAGCAGTCTTTCTAAACTTACTCATATTATCCAGATATTCCCCTATTTTCTCTTCAGCACTCTTCAGTTATGCCTCTTCTTGTTCTGTGAAGTTCCGGTTATTCTGCAAAACTTTACCTTTGTCAGTTATTCTGCAGTACTTTAAGCTTTGTCAGACACTCTAAATAATTCTTGTTACTTCTTAACCATATCTCTTTTTCTTTTATTTCTATCCTGTTTTTCAACTTCACTTTCATTTTATCCCGCTCACTAACTATAACATCTGAAGAAATTTCTATCTTCCCTAAAGATTCTCAGATAATTTCCACTACCCAGATAAATTCATCTCTTTTTAACAGGTATGTGGGGAAGTGCCAGTGTCTCATTTTTTTATTCATTAACCTGCATTTTTATCTTAGTTGTTATTGTTGCATGACCTGAAGCAGAACTACTGCCCCATTAGCCTAACGAGCCTGGTCTGCAAGGCCATGGAATATATCATCATGGAACTTATAAACAAAGACATTGGTAATCTCCAGACTCTGAATCCCACCCAGTTCGGGTTTGTAAAAGGCAGATCATGTTTCCTAAACCTAATAGACTTCTTTGAGGCAGTCACCAAAGCCATAGACGAGGTTAAGGTGGTTCACACAGCCTATCTAGATCTCGCTAAGGCTTTTGACACCATCCGCCCACTCTGGAATTATAGATAAACTCACTAAACTAGGTATAAATCCCTATGTCACAAGATGGGTTGACAACTGGCTCACTAACAGAGCCCACACTGTGAAAGTAGCAGACTCCAAATCCAACTTCAGACCAGTGATAAGTGGAGCTCCCAGGGTTCAGTCCTGGGTCTCCTCCTGTTTGATATCTACTTTTCTGAAGTACAGGGTAACATAGAAGGTCTTTGGCTAATGAAGTTCGCAGTTGACTGCAAACAAGGAGCCATAATTGAAACTCCTAAAAATGTAGACATCCTATAAAAGGGCCTCACTGAGACAGATGCCTGGTGTCAAAGCCATGGCCTCAAGCTCATTGCCAAAAAGTGCATTGTCATCCCCTTTGGTAAAAACTCTGTACCCATGAGCTACCACATGGGTGGTAGTCTACTTAACACTGAAAGTGTGATAAGAGACCTTGGGACACAGGTGGACAGTAGTCTCTCCTTTGATAATCACATCGCCACAGTAGTCAGGAAATCCTTCTTCGTGGCACACCTCATCACAAAAGGTTTTTCATCCAGGAAAAAAGAGGTCATTGTTCCCCTCTACTCGTCATTCATTAGACCTATTATAGAGTACAACGCCCCTTTTGGTATGTACCTCACAAGACATCTACAACAACTGGAAAGGCCACAGAAATTCCTCATAAAGAGGATTACCAGCCTCAAACAGATGCCCTACGCAGACCATCTCAAAAAACTCCAGCTTTACTCCGTTGCATATCGCCTACTTAGAGGCGATCTCTGCCTAACATACAAAGCTATTTCAAACCCAGAGCTGTTGGATATGCTCCACATAAAGAAATCCCAATCCGTCCGAGCTACACGCTCTAGGGACCTAAACCTTGTCACCACAATAAACAGAATATGCTGGAGGGATAGATTCCTGTCCCAGAGATTTTCCATACTCTGGAACAAACTACCTATCTATATCAAACAAAGCTCCTCAGTAGCACTCTTCAAGAAAAATCTTGATGTTTGGATGGGAGATAGGAAATTCACCCCGGGGATCACTTCTGTGGCTCTGCTCGACATGGGCACAGGAAAATAATTCTCTTGGGTGGCGAAAGCCAGGGTACTGTTTGGCTAGGCTTATATAGGCCCTAGGGCCAATAGCGTAGTACCTACCTATGAACGTATGGATGTATGTCGAAGGTTTCAATTTAATGCACATGTTCCAGTGAAATATAACTTCTATCTAGTCTAGCCCAGTTATTGTACCTTGTAAAACAGTAAGGGGAATTCTTTCTGAGAGAATTCACGTCTTTTCTACCAAATATTTTCATAAATTTCTTCAAAAATCTACCCTATTTTGTTATATTTTCCCTTCTAGGTCCCCCAGCTACATCCTTGATGTTGCAAATTAAGTTCCATTCTCCACATATAAGTAATATTCCCTGCTGAAACCTGATCATTTCTCTGAAAATTTTCTTGAGCTCCATAATAGCAGTTTTAAGTGGAATATAAATACATGTCATTGTAATCCTCCTCCCTTGCCAGTAGCCCCTTATTACCACAAATTTACCATTGTTTTCTTTTTTCCTCTTTACACACTATTGGAGCTCCTCTAGAAATTAGTGTAAGTACTCCCTTTTTCTTTGTCCCTGATACTCTGCTGAATCTCCCCATAAAATCCTTTCTTTGTCAAATTCACATGCTCATTTCATTCTATGTGTGTCTCTTGTAACTTTGCTGTTTGCACTCTGCATTTCTTAATATAATTCATTAATCTTTGCTTTTTGTCAATACCCGTGAGACCACTAATGTTCCATAATAATACAGATAGTGTAGTCATTATGATAAGAAGTTATTAGTCACACCTATTATATGTGACAGCTTTTTGAAATATCTATTTCCAGCTTTTGTGTTACATGAACCAACTAATGCTTGGCAGGTTGACCCTTTGTACAGTTGTTTCTTGTCATCTCCATTTGAACTTATGTCACATTTTACAAAACTTTTTGCTTTAATGAAAGCCCGCATAAAAACACTCCCCCAGAACACCCTCATAACCTATTAACTTAAAACAAGCACGCAAACTATGTACCATCTTCCAATAATGAAGTTTAACTCTGCTGATAGGAACAACTATCCCAAACTGCCAGCTGCACACACAGGCATAACCTGACCTAAAATTAAGGTTATCCATGCTAAGACTCACGTTACAACCTGTGCTGCTACTTACACTAATTGCCTGTTCCTGTCTTATTGCTATTCCCCTCCCAGATATGAAAAACAGCTTGTATGTTTTCAGAAAATGTTAACTTTTGGGCTTAAAAAGTGCTATGGCTTTTATTGCATACAAGTCAGCTTATCCCCATGGAATCCTAAGAATAAAATGTGCAGCTGCCCTGAACCTCAGACTTCTCAAACTGAATTTTTATTCGCTAAAGGAAAAGTTTTCATTACATTTAGAGGTGTCTTATTTACTTGCTTGCAAACAACTTATTTGATTAAGCCAAAGACCTTATCCAGTCATTCAACAATTTAAAAGAAAGAGAAAACATATCAACCCTACATATATTATAATCTGTGCAGTTTTATACCCCATCTCCCACTTCAGCAGCCCAAGATTAGAGCATATTAACTTAAACATACTTTTGTCCAGCCTTTCTTTTCTTTTTGTATTGCAGTGCATACCTTTCTTAAAATTAAAAAAAGAAGAAAAAAATCACTTGTTTACTTTAGTACCTTTATCATATACAGCAATAACTGAAATGCTTTAGTGTATAGCATGCAATTTATATCATGAAATGTTCTAAACAAATAATGCTAAGAATAAATATTGTTTTACTTAGTTACTTTTTCCCATTTCCTTTTAGTGTCTTTCTAAACTTTATGACATGACGTGAGGTATATGCTTTTCAGTCCTCCACAAGTTTAACACAATCAACAAGCATCAAATCATTCTGCTTTTTCTTGCAAAGCCATATTTCACAAATGTGATCTATGGCTTATAATGACATATTTATTCACACGTTTCATTGTTGCTGGCCTTCTTCGTGTTCATCTCCATCTCCCAACCCCAGACTCCAGTTTTAATCCAAGAAACTCCCATTTCTTCTAGTCAGCTTCTGTGCTTTATGGTGTCTCTCAAGCATTTTCTTTTGGATCATTGGAAAAAGTTTCAAGTTAAAGTCTTTCTGTAAGCTTTATTATCAGAAGAATAAGAAGCAGAGTCCCCTTCTGTTTGTTGGCTCACTTTTTGTTGAACCAACTGTTGTATTACCTTCTTAGCCTGATCTGCATCAAAAATGACTTTGATCCTCCAGAAAAATATATTCTGAAGACAGCTGGATACAGCAGCTTGGATCTCACACCTGCTTTTTGACTTTCCCCTGTTTGCTGGATATATTTGCTTCTCTTCTGCTGGTGTACAGTGAAGAATAATTTTCGTCAAACCCTCTACTGTCTCCAGTTTTTCATACTTTCCCCTTCTGCCGCAGTTTTGTCAGGAACAACTCTTTCTGCTGGTATGATTACATCTTTACTAATACAGATCTTGGTTGCTTTCACATGTCCAGGTTTGGAGCATATACATGATATGCCTTTTCAATTAACAAATTCTTCTGTGGAGTTCCAACCAAGCTGCTTATTTGTGCTTTCATAAAATAAATATTAGTTTGCTCCTTCCAATTTCTCTGACATAGCAGAAAATCTCAGGTTATGCCTGAGTATTGTGTCCTCTAATTCTACCACTTTTTTGAAACAGCTGTTCTTGAGCAGTCCTGTACACAGCCAGCCTTTTCTTCATTTTGACATCTGATTTTTTTTTTTTTAAGTTTTATCAGTTCAGGTAAACAGCTAGCTGTTTAAAGCATCTTCTAGTTTTTTTCATCGTTTTGTTATTCAAGTTGATACACTCCTTCAATGCTTCATTTATTTTAATCAGCTCTGAGCATATTTGATTTATTTTTTTCTTCTAGATTACTGGGAGAAATGTCTTGTACCAGAGCTGGAGCTTGAACTGATTTTTGCTGAACATCTACAGGATTCTTCCCAGTCAATGCTTTCTTCAACTTTTCTAGTTGATTTTCTTTCAAGCTCTCTAATTTATTTCTGTGCTAGCATCCAGGCAATGTACTTATTAGCCAGTAACTCAGTTTACTAAATCTACCAGAGTTACTGACTCTTATCTTTCAGTTTCTTTTTTCACACTGGGAGAGCTGAAATTAAGCTGTCAGTCAGTGTTCAGCCATCTTAGAAGTCTCTGGATGATTCAGTTTTGATGCCATTTAGACACCTTGTTTCTGAGGATGTGCAGTAGGTATTAAAGGAGGCAAGAAAACCTGGTACTAAGAAATCTTATATTAGTAAGTGGAGTAGATTTTCTAGTTTGTGTGTCACTAGTAATCAGGGCCCAATCAGGGATTGTGTGCCACTGGTTCTTCCATATTTGCGCATTACTATCCTGAAGTCTGTCTTCCTTATTCAGTTTGTGATATTTGCTGGCCATTTCATCATGTCTGCTCATGGATCTCCCTCTTTCATTTCAGTCTTGGCTCAAGTTGTTTTACAAAGAGGCTTTGTGCTTGTATGACCACTTAGTAAACACATCACTTTGTTGGGGTCTGTACTTTGTGCTAGAAGAATTAATTCTGTCAGCCTTTGAACTAGCTCTTCTGGCTGTTTTTAGTTGATTATCTGGTAGACGGTCTTGCATATTGCCATATTTGCAAGAGAGTATCAAAGTTGTGAGCTCTCATGGTGGATAAACCCTATTTGGTTTTCATAGATACAAGTTATTTTTAGAACAAATTCCTCATTTATGCCATTAGTAATTTCAGAGTTTGTTTTGAATCTAGCAATCTCCCTGTATTATTTCCAGAAATTTGTAACCAGTTAGTAAGGGTTCTGTATATTGTCTACATGCCAGTGCAACTCAGATATCATCTTGCCAGAACTAAGTCCTTTAGGAAAGCTGAACAACTGTGAGCTTCCAGTGATGGGTTAAACAAAGGATGACCTGCATTAATTCAGACAATCGCCAGATGGTTGTTCCTTGCTATTGTTTTTCTTGTTATTCCCACCATGGTAAAACAGTTGAAGACAGGATCAAGGCACATTCTACCAGGTCTGTGTTTTCTTTGATTGCATACTGCAAAGGGATGGACTCTAGAAGCATTATAGAAGCAGCTACTTGTTCCTCTGTACATACCTTTATAAAGCTTTATATACTGAATTCATTTTTCAAGTTCAGGGCAGGCTTTGTTTGGACCATACTCCAAGAGCTCCTGGATCCTGATCCTTCTTCCTCTCAGGGTGGATAAGCCTTGGTAATCAACCCAAACAGCTATAGACTTCTGCAGCAGTGAGAATGGTGAACTAGTGCAGTTGTGTACGTTGCACTTACCATAACAGTAATGTTTAAATTCCTCACTACTCCATTAGCCACACCCTTCCTCCACCCTACTTTTTCTGTATATAGTTATTTTTTTTTAAATAGATGTTATGTGTTTCAAACATTTTGGGTTTTCAGAATAAGCAGGCTCTGTCCATTTTTGGAAGCAAGAAAGTCCTGAAGAAAATGACACCCAGGCTGCTGTTTTCTCCTGTGGATCTTGAGACACACCAGCCTGGGTATGTGTGGAAGGGAGCCAGTGACTTATGAAGACTCACCAGATGTCAAGTCCTTGGTAGGATGTAACCCAAATAGCCACAGGCTACTGCAGCAGTGAGGAGTTTGAACATCTATTGTTATGGTAAGTGTGGCTTATACCACTGTATTATCTTTATCTCTTTCTTCCCTCCCAACACACTGTTTTATGGAGCTTTTCTTGTATTCAGAGTGATTAAAAGATTAGTAATCAGTGGTGATTCCATCATCTAGTACTGATAGATCCACACACATGCACATACAGATGCAGATTCCACCTTGGGATGTGTCTGGGAATGTTTTTATTGCCTTCCCCACCTACTTAGCTCAGTTACTTGGCTGTTGATCTGAGTGAATAGCTCTTGATGTCATCTACTTATGGATTGGGAGTAATCAGGGCCGAGGCTTCTTCTCCTATGATATGTCTGTTAACCCATCTGAATTGGTCAATCCATGTTGAGGAGCTGCAATGTGAGCTCAACCAACTACTGTTCATGATTTAGGCATGAGCAATCAGTTGCTTGCTCAACTTCTGATAGAAACTGGAGCAGAGGGTACAGAATGTTATCCTTGGTAATTTTGCATGGTGCTTGCCCCATTGCAGGCCTTTCCTCATTAAACACCATCTTGGGGCAAACATGTCCACATGCTGGCTCTGTCTGGCCTGACTTTCCTTTTTGATCATTAAGTTCAGCTCCACTACAGGTGGTCAGGGTGAAATTCCTCAAGTGTCAGTTGCCCAAAGGAAAAAAAAAGGTTAAGAACATAACATAAATTACTGTTTTCCATTGAAAATCATTGCCAGTGTAATTTTTAAGTGTGCTCTGGCAATAATTCACTTATTTTGGATTTTGAAAGAGTTCTCCTTCCTTCAAATTGATGTATCTGTGAAGTTGGTATATATAATTCTGGGGTGTGGGGGGCTTGCCCCCCCTGCAAAAAAACATTCAAAGTTTTGGACATTATTTTTCGAAACTTCTGATGCTCAGGGCTGTGCAATTTGACAGTTCACTGAAAAACTTTATGTTCATGCACCTTTGAGTATGTGATCTAGTTCCCAAATTCAAGGCGATCAGGGATCCCTTCTTAGCTATTTCCCTTCAGAAGTGAGGCATGGGGTCTCCATTATTGAAAAGAACAAAGTTTTGGAGACCTAGAGATCCTCTGGATCCTTATGGGATGGTATTTTCTTTATGGCTTATATACCGCCTAGGTACTTGCCTGTAGCTTAGCTCAAATCCTATTTGGGGATATAGTGTTTGTCCATTTTCATTGTCCCTTCCATGGAACCGGGCTCTTTTGTTTTTGCCATCATTTTAGTCATTATCTCCTCATATGATAAAATATATATATTTGCAGTCCAGTTTTACACACAATTATTACAAACTGAATTATGAGTTGTGCACCCTCAAAACAGTACAATGTTTTACCACTTCTTTGATAAATTCAGAATTGAAGACTATTATCTTTTAATGCTGGTGTTAAGCAAAAAAATGTATGTTAATTGTATGGCCACTTTCACAAAAGAATAATACTTATGACTTTGCAAGAATATTATGAATCTACAACTCAAGATTCTTCACTTATAAACTCCAGTACTGTGATGTGTATTAGTTGTGACTAATGTTATTATATTAAGACTGTATAAGCTCAGTGCACAGCTGATTAATATTGTTTAGCCATACTACACACTTATTCCACTATGTATCTTTGTAGTCCATGTTTGTTAGTCGTTAAATATATTCTCTTTGTTTTGTCTTAGCACGTGGGTCATGGATGAAAAGCATCCTTGGACTAGCCCAACCACCATGTTAAGAGATTGATAAATAAATAACATTTAGAACTTATAAATGTGCCTTCCCAATATTGGTGATCACACTATAGAAAAAATGCAATAAAGGAAAATATTTTTGCATTTTGTTCCTCATTTGCAGTCAGCCCATGAATTAAAAAAAGAAAAAAAGTTGTATAGGTAGTTGTATGTCAGAGCATTTTACATTCTTGCAGATTAACCAGTACATAAAACTTGAACATGTCATGGTCAACCCATCTTTCCTAGAAACTTCTATACCCAGGTTACAGACACTGCATTCCCTGTATTATTGTCATGATGTAACTTACATAATTCAAATGCTAGCATACTTCATCCACCCAGATGCCCCAAACCATCAGTTACTTCTGAGATATGTATGTACATATATATATATATATATATATATATATATATATATATATGGGTCTGCTTCGTTTTAACGAAAGCATGTTTCTCTAAACTGCAGTTAACTGAGCGCAGTCTGCCGAAAACACAGTAGTCTGAAGTCTGACATTACCGAACCACAAAACACTGAAAAGATACCAAGGCACAAAATAAACATTACAGGTGTACATTTCCTAACATTTTTGCATGGGGAAAAGCAAGCACCCCCTGCACCCCCATGTGGGGGGCTTCAATCCCCATACCCCCTGCATATTTTATATACCGACTCCAAGATTGCGCCACAGTAACAACAATGGTGGATTTCACAACCTTAACTGTAGTACGATCTCCATTTAAATGATAACATGCTCTAAAATTAATATTCGTATGCTCTTACCTTCAAACATTACCCACATATCCCCCATGTCAGAGAGCGGGTACGGTTGACGAGAAGGTACATAAACACTGTACACTACTACTTCTCGCACTACCAGCTGTGAATTAACCATTTTGCTAAAATGAACATTGGCAAACTCAGACTTTGGACTACTGAGTTTTCAGCAAACTGCTTGGTTAACAGTTTGTAGAAATGTGCTTTTGTTAAAAAGATGTAGACCTATATATATATATATATATATATATATATATATATATATATATATATATATATACTTACTGTGATGATATAATATTCACACTTAGACTTGACCAATGTTCATCATTCCCACTGCTGCAGTAGCCTTTAGGCCTTTAGGTTGTATAGTTTCTGTTCTGCCCAGGGCACAGCAACCTGCTAGTTTCCAAAGGCTCTGGCTCCCTCCCGCACATTCACTCTGACTGTTTTTTGGTCTGTCATGTGGAAGGAAATCAGCAAAGTGAAGCTTTCTTCAGTACTTTCTTGCTGCCTCGTGAAGAAGCAGTCACTCAGAGGATTCACAGGAGCAGCATCCTGCCTTCAGCTTCATTTCTGAAAGCTCCTGCTGTTCTCCTGGATAATCAATCTCCCTTCCCTATTTACTTTTCTCTTTCCCCTCTCTAAGGAACTTTATCTCTGGCTCTAGCCCATTTTAGAATATATAACTATGCAGTAAACAATGTACATTTAAGTGTACTACAACTAATGTCACCATGGATGCTTCTCTGTCAATCAATTTCACAAATTGATATTTCATTATCTACAATGCTGTTCACATCATAATTTTTTTTTTATCGCTGGTCTTCTGGAATATTCATGTATAAGTTTTGTATTAAGTGCATATGTATGTCATTTTATGAGTTTTATGATTTTGTATTATCTTTACAATGCTATTGTGTGTGGTCTCTGCTGAAAACGGACTCCATGGCCTAGTCGGACACTACCCAGTTAACAAATGTAAAATAAATTAAATAAATGAATAAATAAGTCCCCTCCCTCCGTAGGGAGCTGTTCCAAGCAGAACTGGTATTTTCAAATAGGGCTTTTTAGCAGTATTTCACCTTTAAGAAACATGACATTCTTTCCAGTATGGGAAGCTTCCTGTCAGGAAGCACTATTTGTAGCTTTAAAGCTATTGTGGAAGCTATTTCTGTGAAAAAATGTACTGTTTATGTAAACTTTGTGTTATTAAATGAATCATTTAGTGTCAGGAAGTGTTTTATACATGCATGGATTATTTTGGGCTATGTTAGTGCCTAAGCACATTGTGTGACAATGTTCTTGCCATGTTTTTCTTTTGGACTAAGTTTTTGGAAGAGTGTTTTTCTGACAGGAATTTAGTGTGCTGTTTATACATTACTGTGATTCAGGACTGTGTGAGTGAGTGTAAGTCTTAAGTGTGATGCTTGTGAGCACTTTTTGTCAATTTATTTTCCAACCAACTTGTTTACTGCCTTTGAGGCATCCTTCTCAAGTACAATATGGATACTTACCCTGTTACAGCTACTCCATCTCCTGGTGTACATAGAAATTTTAAAAAATTAGCAAAGAGCCCATGCTAACACAGTGAGTTCAGTCAGTGCTTTAGCCGATGGTGGGTGAATCTGTGGTAGCCATTATTAATTCCAGAGACTACTCACTTAATTCTTTGTCCTCCTCTGATGTAGTCCTTTCAGCCAGGGTCAGTCATGTCCTTTCCTGTTGTTTCATTGTCCTTTCCAAGCATGGGAGAACAATCTCTTCTGGGTCAGGGAGATACTCTGGGAGATGTTGCTTGGTGTAGCCAGGGAAAGCGACATCTAAAAAGGGCAGAAGTTCCTTCTCCAAGTCAGTCTTCAGCCTTATTTGTAAAGAAAAAACAAAAGGTTAAACATTGTTCACTGGAAGAGTTAGTATCTATTAGAAAAGATTATGTTCTTACTTTAGTCTAGCAATTGTTACAGACCATTAATCATGGTGCTTAGTACTTTTTACCTAAAAATAATGCCAGTAGAGATATTCCTAAGGAAAACATGTCAGAGGAGTGTGACATTAACAGAGTCAGGGCTTTTTCTCCTGCAAATTCCCAAGCCGAGATCTCTGATTTGAAGGAAGCTTTGCCCTCACAACCGCCCTTGGAAGAATTTTCATTTTCTCAGACAATAGCTAGGATGAATAAGGTGTTTTTATGGGAACAGGTGGATGTTCCCCCTGAACCGAGGAGATATTGTATGTTACAAATAGATATGCCTCATTCTACTCCCATGCCTCATATTTTGGCAGCCATGGAGGATGTATTTCATGCTACCTGTAATAATACTGAACACAATCTTCAATTCCCCAAAAGGCAAGACTTTACAAAATTTCTGAAACTAAAAAAACATTTATTTTCCCACCTCAGGTCTGATCCTCTGGTCATATCCCCATCTTTGCCTGATGGGAATAGAATTGGCTTCTTCCAGTCCTTCTCCTGTTATCAAATAAGAAAGGTATTGGATAGATTTGGTAAGAGAATATTTTTTATTCCAAATTGGTATATAGAATTCATAACTTTCCAACTCATCTGTGGAAGTTTATTCTTTACTGTGTGGACAGTTTGAGAGCATTATCTGCCACACTTCATCCTGAAGGTAGTACCTATTTGAATTCCATTGTTTCCAACATTTCTCAAGTATCAAAACATGTCTAAAAGAGTATGTATGATTGTGCAGGTACTATATCAAGGGGCACTACTGCTGCTGCAGTGTTGAGGAGATATCCCTGTGTACGTAACAGAAGTTTTCTAATGAGGTAAAGACTGAATTTTTAAATTCAGCTGTAGATAAGAAAGTTTTGTTTGGCCCATCTGCTACTTGGGTCATAAAACCATTTGATAAGAGAGTGAAATGAATACAGGGGGTTACCAAGATTTCTCGGATCCCGTCTTATAAATCTCCCAAATCTCCTTTTCCTTCTAAAAAACAGAACAAACAATCCCTGCCTTTTCAAGCCAAACAGGGAACCAAAGATATGGCAGGAGGGGAACAACAAAAAAGACGGCAAGAGTCAAGTGAGATAAGCTAATTCTTCTAATAGAACAGGGAGTATTGGGATTACCCGATTTGAAGGGGCATTTTGGACATACCCAGTTAAGGCTGCTATACATAGCACAAGCAGAAGCCTATAATTCAAAGTGGAAAGGGACAATGATGAAATGGGGAAGCTCAAGAAACAAGGAGAGACTGGGATTTTGGATGCAGATCTTTAAGGTAAATAACAATAATCATACAGAATATTATATTCATAAAGTAGCAGAAAGTATTCTAAGAACTAAGCCAACATGGGAAAAGAGAAAGGAGATTCTGCCAATAGGAATGTCTACAATTAGGAATACAGGCAATAGGCAAGAGAGGGCTGGAATTTATTAGAGAAAACTGGCAAAGCAGACAAGATACTGGAAGCAAATAACTAGAGAGGGAAGGTTAATAGAATGGGAAGATGCCAAGGATCAATCTGGACTGCAGGTTAGACATATTGCCTTCCCTATCAAGAATGTATATAACATTACAGGCAAAGAGAAAGAAATGGGGGGGGTCCTAAATGAAAGACCAGCAAAGGTAGAGGTTTTATTAGAATCTAGAACAGAAGCTGACATAAAAAATGAATAATTAATAGAGCATAAAAAATATTTCATGATAACTATAAGAATCAATCAGAAGAGGTAACAAAGGACTGGGAAGAGAGACTGAATAGGCAATTCACAAAGAAATAATGGGGATATATGTATGTCTCCCAAATATGCAACAAAGTCTAGAATATTTAGGATTTTAGCTTGGAAATTTTTACATAGATATTTTTATACCCCAAGTATACTCCAGGGAATTTTTCCTCATGTAGACAGCAAATGTTAGAGGTATGATGGGAAAGAAACAGGTAATTGGAAACATATTTTCTGAGAGTATAATGAGTTAGCAGATTTTAAGGATTCCCTGTGCACTGCTAGGGCAAAGATGCTGGTTGAGCAAATTGTAACTAGGGAAATGTTTTTTCTGAGCTATGATACATAAATGGAATTGCCTAAACCTAGTAAGGCCTTGCTGATTCTAATTATGGCAGCTGCCAAAATTGCTAGAAAATGGAAATCAAAGTCTAAATCAGCTGTAGTAGAAGTAGTAAATATAGTAACAGAGAGAAAACAACTGGACTTAGGATCTTTAAAAAGGGTAGGAGCAAATTAAATATGAAAAATAGGAATTGTGGGAACAATACATTCAGGGAGGAATAAGTTTTAAAAGAAGGCAGGGCTTGAGTGAGCTATGTAATGTTTGACTGACAATGATTGGATAGATCGTAAGTGGTGTATAATGTTTGCAACTAGGATTATGTCAATATGGTTTGTGATGTAAAATGCTTGCAGCTGGGATTATGACAATATGGTTTGTTTGCATTTATATAAATATATGATTGGCTATGTCATAAGTAATAATTTAATAAAGATGTTTCTTATTTAAAAAAATACCTGTATATTACTTTAGTCAAACCAAGCTAAAAAAAAAAAAATATATATATATATATATATATATATATATATATATATATATATATATGGATCCATATGACTACATCGACAATTCATAACATCGACAGTCAGTACACCGACACGAAATCACCGACCGATTAAATAACCGAAATCCCACTTCACCGACATTCACAAGTTCGACAAAGAAGCAGTCACTAAGTAAATGCCCCTAACCACTGCACAAAACTCCTACACGTACTAAACCGGGTCTACTTCAACACACTACACTACATAGCATACACACTAGCCCTGACCCAAACCCTAACCCTAAGGTCCAACACTATCGCACACTTCACCTACCTGCACCCTAACCCTAACTCACTTACCCACCCCTAGCCCAAGCTCCGACACTAACGCACACTTTACCTACCTGCACCCTAACCCTAACTCACTTACCCACCCCTAGCCCAAGCTCCGACACTAACGCACACTTCACCTACCTGCACCCTAACCCTAACTCACTTACCCACCCCTAGCCCAAGCTCCGACACTAACGCACACTTCACCTACCTGCACCCTAACCCTAACTCACTTACCCACCCCTAGCCCAAGCTCCGACACTAACGCACACTTCACCTACCTGACTGCTTTGTTGTCGAACTTGTGAATGTCGGTGAAGTGGGATTTCGGTTATTTAATCTGTCGGTGATTTCGTGTCGGTGTACTGAATGTCGATGTTATGACTTGTCGATGTAGTCATATGGACCCATATATATATATATATATATATATATATATATTTATGTATGAACTGTTCCAGGGAGTTTCTTGCTACAGTTTAACAAATAACTTTGCTACAGTTCAGTTTCCAAAACTGCAGTTTTCTGAACTGTAACAAGGAACTCCATGCTGTAGTTTGTAAAACATAACATACTGAACATCCTTATCATTTAAGCAACCATGTTCTCAGTTAGTGATTACTGCTTAAATGCTTTTTCTCTACAAGCAGTGTTGTTGCAGAAAGAGATTGGAAGCAGATTGACTCTTACACTAAAACACAGATCTTGTCCCCTAACTGCTTGCACCTGGGGCAGCCACCTCATGGCTTGCCCCATGCTATAACTCTGCATACACTTATTCAATTCTTATTATTCTGTGGTGATGTAAAACTTCAACAGGAGACCACACTTCAGAATATATCAGTACGGTTACCGTCTTTGGCACCCCCATTCTATAGTCAACACTTTGTCATCATTCTGTTCCCCATTTCTTCAAGAAATACCCTACTCATCCTTTACTGAGTATCAGTGAATCAACAGGTAGTGCACTCGCCATTAATACAGGAACATCATAAGACTGTGAGTTCTGTTTCCACACCTTGTAAATAGATTCATTTTCCAATACTGGCACGGCAGTGGAGTGTAAGAGGAATGCTGCATTCCTGAGTATGCCATCCTTTGTGTGTGATGTTGAACTGAGGTCTCTTCTGCTTTTGCTAGGGGTAGTTCAGGTGGGTGTAAAGGAACTCTTGGCACTTATTGAAAAGAGTAGGATAGTTTTGCTGTTGCTACACCCCCCCCAGTCAGTATGACTACCACCTCAGGTTTCCCATGAAAAGAGTACCTCTGACCTAGTGGAGACCAACCCAGTCATCATTGTCATCATCAACCCCTCTTTTCCTATTTTTTGCATGGGGTTGGGGTGTCATATCAACTGTTGCCATCTCTCTTGAGTCAGTATTAGTATCCAACCTTCTTCAACAGCCATGCCAGACTGTTGCATGTCTTCTATCTCACAATCCATCCTCCTCTTTGCTGGCTGCCCTCATTTCATCTTGCCTTCTTCCTGTCTGTCCAAATCTTCTTCACCAGATTGTCTTCCTGATTTTCTGCACATGTGCCCAAACTACTACAATCTGTTCTCTTTGACCTTCTCAGCAATTAGAGCTACTTGATTTTCTAATATGATATCCTTATTTCTTCATCTGTCCTGCAGTGTGCATCATATTACCCATCTCAGGCACTATATCTACATCACTTCTAGTTTACTCAGCTGTTCTTCCTTTACTGCCCAAGTTTCTATACCATACAATACTACTAGTTGTACCACAGTTTTCTGAGCCTTACTTTTCAGCTTTGTTGGCATTCTTCTGATATACACTACTCCTGGCACTCTGTGCCATTTGGCTGCAGCACATCTGATTCTAACTTTGACCTCTGGTTTTAGACTACCCCTTCTCCTCAGCCACACCTCCCAGATTCTTTAAGTGTTAACTTGCTCCACCATTTTCCCTTCAATCTCAGCTTTCATCTTCTTCTGATTTATTGCATTTGCTGTCATTCCAACTGTCTTATCTGTACTTAGTTTCATCCTATGTACCTTCAGTTTTGCATTCTATTCCCCCATTCTTTGATGAAGTTCTTGCTGAGAGCCTATGCCACATCATCTACATAAAGCAACTTTGTTGATCTTTCCCTTCTAACCTATTTGATAATGTAGTGCATCACCAGTATGGACAGCAGTAGGCTCAGGGCTGACCCCTGATGCATGACCACTCCCACTGGGTACCTCTCAATGAGACTGAACTCTGTTCATACTTGAGTCATTAGGTTCTTGTACATAACCTGCATTAATTCTACCAGTGTTTATGGGACTTTGAACCTCCACAGGCGTGGTCAAATCAGCTTTCCTGGGACCTTATCATATGCTTTCCCCTTGTCTAGGAATGGCCAGTTGGATTCTTTCCTCAACTTTTGCATCTTCTCAGCTGCAATCATTGGGCCAATTATGTTGCATCCTGATCTGAATCTGAATTGTTCCTCTCCCATCTTACTTTCTGCTACTCTGCATATTTATCACTCACCCTCTCCAGAATTTTGTGTAGTGTGACAAGCGATTGATAGCTGTGTACTACCCACAGATGTGGATGTCCCTGTGAAATAGTTTGCTTGTACTCCAGCCATCTGGGATACACTTTTCTCGTCATACTGCTATTAGTACCCTCAGAAGCCATTTCCCCCCATCTCAGCCAACATTTTGATCATATCTACTGTGACCTCATCTGAGCCTGGTGCTTTCCCTTACTTCAATTTCCTTAGTGTTATCCTTACTTCTGATAGGATAAGCTCCTTCTCCTCTATCATTGTAGGCTGTGACTGGGGTAGTACAGCTTCTGTGGGGTTTTCTTCATTAAGAATAAGAAATTCACCACATAGATAGCAAAGCTTCCTCGCAAAACAGGACCAGACACTGCTGTAAGGTAATAAGTGCTTTTGTTCTCTTTACTACACAAAACAGAACTTCATCAGATAAAAATCACCTTGCACACTTCCTTCTTTTAAACAACCAACCATTCATTTGAACCAATAGAAATTCACATTTGTTAAATACCATTTTTATAAAAACTTATTTTAAAAAAAAAAACCTTTAACAATGTATTATACTTCTAGTACCTAAAATAAAATTACAATACTTGTAAATACAAGCTAATCTCATACTTAACTTCACAATGTGTAATATTACTGTTTTTTATTTTTTTGTTTTGTATTTTCTGTTTGACAACTGTATAACCTACACCCTTCCCATTATTTAAGGAGAAATCCTTTCTAAACAATATCCACTTTCAATGCCAGTAAACTACTAATAGATATCCTATCATTGATACCGGGGAAACATGTAGCATTTACTAAACTCTGCGAATGTGTTTCCCTATATTCCAAAAAACTATTCCAATTCCCTCCTCGCTCTTGTTTCGACATCTTTTCCAGTACAGAAAAGAGGAATTTCCTCTAATTGTTGTAATTAGTACTGGGTCTATATAGTGCATTGAATCTGTCCTGTTTTTTTATTGTATAAATATGCTGATAAATCCTCTTCCTCAACTGGTTCTCAGTTTCCCTATATAAAAGGCAGGACATGTCTGGCATAAAGCCACATAGATAACTCCCCTAGTATTACAGTTTGTAATTACCCTGTATAGGCAACACCCTGTTGTATCTCTGAATGACCACATTTTTAGTTTCATAAATGTACCTGCATTCCCTACATGCATTACACATTCATTTTCCCCATAGGGACCCTACAATTGTTTTTGATTTTTCAAACATGTTCTTCATGTTCTGTTTCCTTCTAAATACTACCTTCAGGTTTTGTTCCAATTTCTCAGTTAGCCCGAATGCCCCAAACACACATTTCCAGTTCATTTCTACAGTTTGTCTCACCTCCGGGGAATAGTGGTCATATGTTAAAACACAACAGGTAATATTGTACTGTTGCTTATTCTCTTCTCACTCTCTGGATTTCTCAATAAGGGGGTATACATGTCCGTCCTTTTACTGATAACATAGGATTCTTGCTTCCCTAAACATGATGCAGGGTATCCCCTTAACCTGAGCATTTCTTTCAAATTTTCAAGTTCAACCCTAAATTCTTGTTCCTCTGTTATTAACTTGGATAACCTAATCATTTGCCCTTTAACCAGGTTTCTTTTCTGCCAAAAGGGGTGGTCACTTTCAAAATGCAGGAAGCTATTTGAGTAAGTCCGTTTTCTATAAATGGACAACTCATAGCGTCTCTCACCCTTGTTTTTATATATGTGAATGTCCAAATAATTGATGCCCTCCTCCTCCACACTACTTGTAAATGTTAAGAACTCTGTGGTGTTGTTGATATAATTAACAAAATTTGGGATTTCATTCATCCCTCCTTCCCATAACACCAAAATGTCGTAAATATAAAATATATAAAACAAAAAAAAATAAAAAACAGTAATATTACACATTCTGAAGGTAGGTATGTGATTATTTTGTATTTAGGAGTATTGTAATTTTATTTTTAGGTACTAGAGGTATAATACATTGTTAAAGGTTTTTTTAAAAAATGTGTTTTTATAAAAATGGCATTTAACAAATATTAATTTCTATTGGTTCAAATGAATGGTTGGTTGTATAAAAGAAGGAAGTGTGTAAGATGGTTTTATATCAAAGAGAGGAGTTTAGGGGAGAACAATTGGTTAATGGCAGTTCTCCTTCTACGAGTGACAATTTTATGTCCTGGTTGTATAAGGAGCCAACGGATAATGTATATGGGGGATACTCAAATGTAAGAGAAGATCCACTGATTAAATACCAGCAAAAAGTTTATAAATTGGAGAAAATACTTAAAAAATATAGGGATTTGCAATTGGACAACCAATTTTACAAGGACTGTATTAGGTTAGAGCGAGTTCCGAAGGGACAGAGAGTTTGCAAATTCACCAGTAATATTCAGAACGGCTCTTTGCTGCACCAGGAACTTCTTGAGCTGTTCGACCAAACCGGTTTGGATTACATGAAGCTGTTGTTTAGGGATAACCAGCATACTATGGTTGCCCTTAAAGAGGACATTTTGGTGTTACAGAAGGAAGCTACGACAGATATCATCTTCAAGAACAATGGAGGTCTGTACAGGAGTATTTTTCCATGTGTGGAACAACACGAGGAAAATATTAAAAGAAATAAGGAGAAAAAACTCAAATGAGACCAGGAGGAGTACGAGCAGAAGAGGGTCTACCCACTACCGAAGAATAACTTCAACCAGAGGATGTCCTTTGTAGAAATGGACGAGGCAATTACGGACCAACTGCCGGTGGATGTAGCAGAGACGGAGGTATTTGGGGACCAAGGAGACAACACTCGGTAGGATTTTTCACCACTACCGAAGCGGTCAGCAGGGTTAAAGAACAAAAACGGTTCCTGGACTTCGAAGTACAAAGAACAGATCCATCAGGGGTACCGACGGCAGAGTGGAAGCCAAATGAGGAGGAATGGGAGACCACCATCCTACCACCAGCGGTAAGACTGTCTGAAAGAGACTCATGATGAAATTGGTTCAAATAATGACTGTTTTATTAACAACTGTACTAACGTGGTGTATGAATACCAAGGACTTAAAATATACAATTACAGTGAATTGTTGATTGATGCCAGACATGGAGAGTTATTTTCAAAAGGGTTCAATTTCATTCCCCAGAAAATAAATAATATGGTTAATACTATCCTGGATCTAAAGGTGTTTGCAAGGAATATTAATCTGAAGCTTTTACTAGTTAAAGGGAAGGAATGTAATGAGGATAAAGAATAACTGGTAAGGAAAAGTAAGTACAACCCTCTGTTGCTGCCCCCTGTTGCTTTCTTTTAAAAGCTAAGTGAAGTGGAGATCAGAACCCTGCATGACAGAAGGACTAATTTTCGGTGTAATGACTAGTGATGAATACAAGGTACTGTTAGATTTAACAAAAAACAGTGCCATAAGAGTCATGAAACTGGATAAAGGGGGCAGGGTGGTCATTATGGGTCAGCATGATTACAATGCCAAAATGTTACATATTTAAATGGTAGTGTATTTTTCACAACAGTTTCTCTCAATGAGATTAACATTTTTAACATTAGGCTTGACATGATTTTAGAAGAGCTTTTTCAGGAGTACAGATTTAGTGAAGCTGAGATGAAATATCTAAGAGTGGAAAACCCTTTGATTCCATCCTTTTTTGAGATCCCAAAAATTCATAAGTCGGTTGAAAATCCACCAATGAGACCCATAGTGGCGGCAAGGGGGTGTAAGCTGATGGATTACCCTTTAAAGGAATTTTTCAAGGTGAAGGAACACGTTCTTAAAAGATTCATGGCATTTGTTAAAATGTTTGGCCAAAAGTGAATACAAGGAGAATTATATTTCTCAGTACTGATATAAAAGACCTGTTTTTGATAATTCCACATGAACAGGGGATGGAATTGTTTCAGGAAGCTTTGAATGATGGTTCTAAATTTTCCGGAAGACACTATGTATGTTTTGTCCACCCTGATGGAACAGGTATTGAAGAACAACTTTGGTTCCAGGATTAATACTTTAAGCAAGTTCAAGGGGTAGCGATGGGCGCAGCAACGGCCCCTATCTTTGCCAATATTATATTATGGCAATGGGAAACCAAATATGTGTTTGCTTCAGAATACATGAAATACATTTACAAATACTATAGGTTTTTGGACGACATTTTGGTGTTATGGGAAGGAGGGCTGGATGAAATCCCAAATTTTAATTACATCAACAACACCACAGAGTTCTTAACATTTACAGGTAATGTGGAGGAGTCAATTATTTGGACATTCATGTATATAAAAACAAGGGTGATAGATGCTATGCGTCATCCATTTATAGAAAACCGACTTACTCAAATAGTTTCCTGCAGTTTGAAAGTGACCACCCCTTTTGGCAGAAAATAAACCTGGTTAAAGGGCAAATGATTATGTTTTCCAGATTAATAACAGAGGAACAAGAGTTTAGAGTTGAACTTGAAAAATTGAAAGAAATGCTCAGGTTAAGGAGATACCCTGCATCACTTTTAGAGAAGCAAGAATCCTATGTTATTAGTAAAAGGACATGCATATATATCCCCTTATTGAGAATCTCAGAGAGTGAGATGGAGAGAATAAGCAACAGTACAATTTTTATTTATTTATTTATCATTTGTTGACCGGGAAAGTCCGACTAGGTTCCACAGATCTTGTTTTCAGCGGAGGCCCGGGGAGAAACGCTCCAGAAGCATGTCTTTAGAATGTGGGAGGAAGCCGGAGTACCCAGAGGAAACCCACGCGAACGCAGGGAGAACATGCAAACTCCACACAGAAGGCACCCCAGCCAAGAATCTAACCGAAGAACCTCTTGCTGTGAGGCGACAGCATTAACCGCTGCACCACTGCGCCGCTCAATTCTGCCTGTTGTGTTTTAACATATGACCACTATTCCCTGGAGGTGAGACAAATTGTGGAAATGTGTGTTTGGGGCATTTGGGTTAACTGAGAAATTGGGACAAAACCCGAAGGTAGTATTTAGAAGGGAACAGAACATGAAGAACATGTTTGAAAAAAAAAAACAGAAAAAAAAAAACAGAAACAATTGTAGGGTCCCTATGGGGAAATGAATAAGTGTAATGCATGTAGGGAAAGCAAGTACATTTATGAAACTAAAAATGTGGTCATTGAGGGACACAGCAGGGTGTTGCCTATACAGGGTAATTACAACTGTAATACTAGAGGAGTTATCTATGTGGATTTATGCCAGACATGTCCCACCTTTTATATAGGGAAAACTGAGGACCAATTTAGGAAGAGGATTTATCAGCATATTTATGCAACACAAAAACAGGGTAGATTCAATGCCCTATATAGACAGTACTAATTGCTACAATTTCAGGAAATTCCTCTTTTGCGTACTGGAAAAGGTGTCAAGACAAGAGCGAGGGGGGAATTGGACTATGTTTTTGGAATATAGGGAAACACATTGGCAGAGTTTAGTAAATGCTACATTTTTCCCTGGTATCAATGATAGGGTGTCTGTTAGTAGCTTACTGGCATTGAAAGCGGATAGAGTTTAGAGAGGATTTCTCCATAACTAATGGGAAGGGTGTAGGTTATACAGTTGTCAAATAGAAAATACAAAACAAAAAATAAAAAATAAAAAACAGTAATATTACACATTCTGAAGTTAGGTATGAGATTATCTTGTATTTGGGGGTATTGTAATTTTATTTTTAGGTACTAGAAGTATAACACATTGTTAAAGTTTTTTTTAAAAATGTGTTTTTATAAAAATGGTATTTAACAAATGTGAATTTCTGTTGGTTCAAATGAATGGTTGGGTGTATAAAAGAAGGAAGTGTGTAAGTTGGTTTTATCTGATGAAGTTCCGTTTTGTGTAATAAAGGGAACAAAAGCGCTTATTACCTTACAGCAGTCTCTGGTCCTGTTTTGCAAGGAAGTTTTGCCTTCTATGTGGTGAATTTCATGTTACATTGTGTCCTGGACTTGTGACATTCAGAATATGCTGGAAGTACTCCAACCATCTGCCTTTGATGTCTTGTAGACTGTTGAGCATGTTGTTACTGGCATCTCTTATGAAGGGTGTCTGACTATCTTTTTTATCCTTCTGTCTTTGCCTTGCAACCTGATAGAGATTCTCTGTGCCATCTACTGAGTTATTTTCCAGAAGCTGGGAGAGTACCTCTGTTGTTCTTTACTACTGAAACTCCTCTCTTAGCATTTTTGTTAGTCAACCTCAACCATCATTCCTGATTTTCCCTTCAACCAGTTCCTACTTCCTTCTTCAAATCCCTCTTGTGCAAGCTCAAGCCATGTTCCCCCTCTGTAGACAACCTTCCTAATGAATGCCTAAAAATATCTGCTGACTGAATTGCCTACACTGCCTCCATAATCATTAGATCTACTAGGGAAGCTTATGTTCCCTCCCTGTGGAAAAAATCCTTCATCCTACCCCTCCACAAAGGTGGCTCCTCAGCAGACATTACTAACTTTAGGACAATTGCTATTCTTACACCACTATCAAAACTTCTAGAAAAATATATAAACAACTTCTTCAATATCTACTTAACAGTAGTCTTCTCTCTCACACCCAACATGAATTCAGACAAGCACACGGCACTATCACTGCTCTACTATCCTTTCTTGACACTATCAACAGAATTCATGACTCAGGAACGTTGTTTCTTCTCTGTTCTTAGATCTATCCAAAGCCTTTGATCCTGTCTCCTACCCCAAACTCATATCCAAACTATCTCTTCTGGACATAACTGAAACATCCTTACAATGGTTACAGTGGTTCACTAGCTATCTAACAGATATTAATCTGTCAAATGAAACTCTAACTTCTCTCCTTACTTACCAGTCAACACTGGGTTACCCAATTGCCCAATACTAGGTCCACTCCTCTTCAACATTTTTACTAACCATCTTAATACTGCCACCAAACAAGCCACCCTAATTCAGTCTGCTCCACCATGAGTCTTTCTCATCTATAGAGCTTAACTCAAGAGGCTTTCATTTCCATTGAGTCTTGGCTCACCAACAACCATCTGCTACTTAACCCCCCAAAAAACCTAAATTTCTACAATTTTTACCAAAACAATTTTCACCAGATACTTCTAATTTTGCTGTTACTTCTCTGAACAATACTTCAGTCAGTGTGACTTCACATACAAAACTGTTAGGTGTAACTTTTGACAACAGTCTTAAGTTTGACATGCATATCAGCAACAACATAAAAAAAAAAAAAAACTAATCAAAAATCGGGCATGATGTATAGGGCTGAGACATTCATCTCCAACTCTACAAGAGTAACCCTGACCGCCCTCTATATCTTATCCTCCCTTCTATATGCTTCACCTATTCCAACCAATCTTCACACTTCCCTCAAAGCAAAACTTAGCCAATGTTATAATAAAGGCCAAGCCCACTGCTCTCACCATTGCTGTGCTGTCAAGTCCCTAAATTGGCTTGAACTACCCCACTTCTAACCTTTAATCAACTAACACTAACACACAGAATACTGTACAACACCTCATTTTCACAAACTACATAATCACTACTTCAACACTATACTCTGTTTCGTGACCTACGCTCTTCTCACAAGTATCTGCTATCTATTTACAAACTTCAAAGATCTAACAGTATTAGTCTGTACTCTGACTGTGTTGCCAAATCATGGAATAGCATTCTGCAATCAAGCAGACCTATACCCTACTACTCCTTCAAGTCTAGGCTGAAAGAACATCTAACCAATAATTGGATCTGCCCATGCTGGATCCCAATCTTAGTACTCTTTTCTATTCCCTTCTTCCCAGTTTTAATATACTTTTTCTTGATCTAGCCTACTTCCCTTCCGGCATTACCTACTTTCTAGCCTAACCTTTCTATAATTCTTTAACCTTCTATTGTTCCTTCTCTCTATTCTTGCACTAACCTTTATCTGTCCCAGGAATATTGACTGAAATGTATTACTTAAGTCTCTTGGCAGAAAGTGTATATAGTTTTTATGACCTGTTACTTATTCTGTAATATATTTTTTCATGCATTATTTTGTATCATGCATGTTAGGAACTCTCTTCTGTCTTCTATATAATGTATGATGTTATGTTGTCCTATCTCACCTTCATTCTTGCTGGTTGGGCTTGTAGCCGAAACTCGGCTGCGACTCGGCCGTATACCAAAGCTCGAGAGCTTCTACTAGCTCGAGGCTATAACCTATTCCATGGTGCTTAGCGGCTGTTCCCCAGATCTCATTTGCCGCTTGAAACTTCAGGATTGTCTTCAGTAGCTCAGGCTAGTAAAATTTAGTATTATACTCTGTTTTTGGATAACTTTTCCTAAAACTTACTATTGCATCTTACCTTTCCCAGTTATAGTATAGTGCCTTTTTGTGTGATTGTATTATTCTTGGCTAATTTTTCCTTTGCGGCTGTCTTTTTGGGCCTTGTTTTCTTTCTTCCCGTTATCTAGTTAAAGAATCCGTTTCAGTTAGAGGATTCTTTCACCTTCTTTTCCTCCCTTAAGGAGTCACCATTTAAAATAGAGGTGTCTCCTTGGGTTGGAGGAGATTGTCATTTAATTTAGAGACTTCTCCTCCTCCCTATCCCTTCCGTTTTTTCTTGTAAAAAAAATAAATAAAAACTTTTCTGTCTTGCTTCTACTTTTTATAGTAGTTTAAAATTTACTGTTGTGTTATTTTTTTGACAGTTAAAGAATCTGTTAAGGAACACACAATCTTGATGTAAAAATTGCTATTCATGCACTCAGAAAATGTCTATAACGGATGGGCACACAAGTTGTGTCTACTGTCTAGGACCAGTCCATCTCCAAGACTCCTGCTGCATTTGTCATAGTTTCAGTGCAAGGGTCTTAAAGGAGAGAAAAAATAAGCTAATTTTAAGGAGCTTGTTGAAAGTTGAAGAAGGTAATCAGACCACAAAACTGGATAAGTTGAAAAAGGCTGCTTCGTCGGCTCCTGTGTCTGAGCCGTCAAGCAGTTTCAGAGATACAGCATCCTCGGATCCGAAAGTTATCGGTTCAGAGAAATCTGGTCCTCCCTCTGTTCCATCTGTCTCCTCAGAACCATTGCGGAGCTGAAAAAGGAGTTGGTCATCATCCTTGGAGCCCATTAATTCGATGCTGCAATCTCCTTTGTTACAGTCTGTGGCAGGTAGCCACAAATCGTCAAGCCATTCCTCTCGATCCTCCAGATTATCGGACGATGATGTGGAGTGGGTCGTGAAGAGGTTGCTCCGGACCCAGCCCCTAGCAGAAACTCTCTCGAGCCCAGCCCATCGGATCGTGGAGCCGACAACCATACCTCATATAACATTGATTCCGCCTCCGACTTGGATGAGTTCAGAGCCAGAGAATATGGAAGTCATTGTGCTGGAACCAGAGGAGTCAGTAATCACTCCTGATATCTCGGCTCCGACGTCTGCTCCGATTTCATTGATGTTGTCTTCCATCAAGGGATCTGGGGCTAGACACTCCTTGGTCGGCTCCGGGGGGAGGGGGGAGTTGTGTCAGACCCATGTCAGAACCAGCTCTTCCATTCAGCACTTCAGCTCAGGTGAGTTCAGCTCCCACATCAGCCTCGGAGCCACCCTCCTCAGTGCCAGAGAGGTCTCCCGGCCCCTCGGGACTGGAGTCTCTTTTGCCCAGGATCGCAGTGCCTTTGAGGTGATGTGGAGTGTGCTCTCCACTGAGTCTGCTCCACTTTTGGCTCCAGCCTCTCTTCCCCCAAATGGGCCGGTGTCCACCTCTTCATCATCCCTCCATCACCCCCAAAGTAGAAAGTCAGTGCCCCAGGAAACCCCAATGGGTGGAACCTCCTCTTCCAATACCTCCCCGGAACATCTCCCCGAGGAGGTCCCTCGGAAAAGACAGTGTAAGAGGAAGCACATAGTCTGTCACTTCTGATACTGACTTGGAGGATTCTCAAGGGTCCCCACAGTTGCCCTCTGAGGATCCTTAAGCAGAGGGGCGGCTGGAAGTCCCTTTCCCCTTCTGAAGATGAGTTGGTATACCCGGAGGCATTTGTTTCTTGCCCCACCACCTCTTGGGTGTCTTCACCTTTTGACCCTGTCCTGGTTGTAGTGAGTCGGAAGGTATGGGACTTTCCAGAATCAGTAGACCCCATTCTGTTAAGACCAAATAAATTTATTATGACCCCAGGAGACAGGCAGTATTTAACTAAGGGAGTTCCAGTAGATGTGATGGTGGTGGTAACGGCCACAAAGAAGGAGTTTGCTGAAACTTCAGCATCTGTCCACCCACCGAACAAGGAATCTCGCACGATGGATGGGTACGGGAAGCGTACTCTCTCCTTAGCTGCCTTTACCTTGTGGTTGCTGAATTACTTATCACATTTCACCCGACTTCAGAGGGATCTCCTAAAAGAGCTGGGAGATATCCTACAAGGTGCTACAGCCCTGGATTTATCAGATAAGATTAATTCTCAGCCTGCAAGCTTAACCTCCATCACTAACTCCTCCATTAGCCTCATTTCCCTATGCAGCCAATGGAGCAAGCAGGGCAGCAGGCACAGGAATAGTTCTTCGGAGACATTCCTGGATGTGCCTTTGTGAGTTTGCTGAACCCTTCAGATCTTTCTTCATTGACGCCCCCTTTGATGGCTCAAAGAGACTCTCACCAGGAGCCAACAAGATTGTAAGGCTCTATCTGCTATCGGAGTCCATTTTTCTGCCCCTACCAGACTTTATTCTAAAGGTTAGAAGAGCGGAATGATGTGGTTCCGGAAGTCCAAAGGAGCCTTATCTGACGCTCGTAGTGATCCTTCCCCCAGGGGCAGAGGGGGAAATAACAATGGAAGATGCTGTCCACATGGCAGAGGTGGTCCGCAGAACCAGGGCAACAGAGATACTTTCTCTGGTCGGCCCTACCAGCGCTCCTGAAAGGAGGCCCGACTGTCCACTTCTGGAGGCAGTCAGGGCTATCGCTGTACCTAGAAGCCTGGCTGAATTTGACTCAAGACAAATGGGTACAGTCCATTATATCCAGGGATTACAACATTCCCTTTCACTGTTCACCTCATCCGTCAAAGTTTATCCCAGACATTCCACCCGATCAAAGGGATCAAGCAACCCTAGAAATTCAAACATTGAAACATTGCTAGAAAAAAAGAGTCATCCAAGAAGTCCCTGCAGACCAGCTAGGATCCGGAATTTACTCAAGGTTCTTTATAGTTCCAAAAAAGACAGGGGATTAGAGACCCATGTTGGATCTCAGCAGACTAAACAAATCAGTGAAGAAGTCAAAATTCTGGATGGTAACACTGCAGTCTATACTCCAGTTTCATTACCAGTTCAGAGCTCTGCCCTTTGGACTCACCACAGCCCCCAGAGTGTTTACTAAATGCATGGCAGTAGTCACGGCTCATCTGAGACATCAAGGATTACAGGTGTTTCCATACTTAAATGACTGGCTCCTGACTGCCACCACCAAGCAGCTACTAATCAAAGCCAGGGACTGCACCATCCATCTATTCTCAAAACTAAGCATTACTATAAATGCAGAAAAATCTGCCTTGTTGCCATCACAGTGTATTACCTTTATAGGTGCAGATTTAAACTCAAAAGACATGTTGGCAAGACTGCCTCAAGAAAGGAAACAAACATTATGCAGTCAAGTGCTTATCTTACTTAACAAGAAAAAAGTACAGGCAAGATTTGCCCTCAAGGTCCTATGCTCTCTGGCAGCGACAATAACACTAGTTCCCCTGGCACGACTTCACATGCGAATATTACAGTGGCTACTCTGCTCAATGGTCCATACAGGTGTAACCCATGTCTCACGAGATTCTTATTACAGATTCCTGCAAAAGGGATCTGCTTTGGTGGATCCAGCCCACTCAGGTAACAATGGGCAGACCGTTTGTACTTTCCCAACCTGTCGCTACAGTAACCAAGGACGCGTCCCAGATAGGGTGGGGGGGCATTATATGGGACAGACCGTCCAAGGGGTTTGGAAGGATCATGAGTACCATTTGCACATCAGTGCCCTAGAGATGAGGGCGGTGCTTCTGTTGTTGCAAGCATTTCTGAACTCTCTTCCATGGGGACTACCGCAAGTCAGACAGACATGTCGGTGGTATGATACATTAACAAATAGGGGGGAACCAGATCCTATTCCCTATGTCGAGAGGCTCAGAGAGTTTGGCAATGGGCGATATCTTCTCAATGCTTTCTGATGGCAACGCACATCCCGGGGAAATCCAACATCATAGCAGACAGGCTAAGCAGAGCAATTCTCATACCTCAAGAGTGGTCCCTGAATCAGGAAGTTGTAAATAAAATTTTTCGCAAATGGGGCCAGCCTTGCTGCAACCTTTTTGCCACTCCCTTCAATACCAAATGCAGCAACTACTTTGCCCTCATTTCTCCTCTGGGAGAGTCACTGTGGGATAGACTCACCCACGATTGGCCCCGGGGCTTCTTTATGCTTTTCCCCCATTTCCTTTGATTCCAGAGGTTATTCAGAAAGCCAAGTCATTCAGTCGCAGGTTAATTCTCATTGCTCCATACTAACCTCGTCAGATTTGGTTCTCTTTCGTTTGGCCCCACCTTCAGGAGGACCCATGGATCCTGGACCCAGTGCTGGATCTTCTGACGCATCAGTCAGGAACGCTTCATCCTGCCCTTCAGAGCCTCAAGCTGACAGCTTGGTTTCTCCACTTCCAATCTTAGCCAGGCTTCCAGAATTATCCCCTGCAGTATGCCACATTTTGATCTCCTCGCGCAAAAAGACAACTAGGAAACTTTACGCAAGCAAATGGAAGAGGTTCTCTTGTTGGGCGGATAAAAAACACATAGATCCTTTTACAGTCTCTATACTTGCAATTTTGGAATTCCTGACAGAAATTTTTAATCAAGGAGCAGCGGCGACTACTATTCGAGTTCAACTAGCTGCTATATCCAATTATCATGTGGGGGAACTCGGATCCACTGTAATGTTCCACAAGTTATGCAAGGTCTTCCTCAGGGGTACATTTCTCTTAAGACCTCCTGTAAGAGAACTTCCTCCCCATGGGATCTAAATTTAGTATTATCAGCATTGATTCTTCCCCGCTTCAAACGAGCATCCTCTTGATCGTTAAAATTTTTATCCTGGAAAACTCTCTTTCTAACAGCAGTTACCTCAGCTAAGAGGGTTTCAGAGTTGCAGTCCTTATCCATCCATCCTCCCTATTTGATCTTCCACAAAGATAGAGTTTCCCTCAGAACAAATCCCTCCTTCTTACCAAAAGTCTGTTCTGAAACAAATTTAAACCAGTCTATAGAATTGCCTGTGTTTTTTCCTAATTATAACAACAAGGCAGAATAAGCTTCACCAATTGGATGTACATCGACAACTGCATTTTTATTTACACAGGACGAAAGATTTCAGAAAATCAGATCAATTGTTTGTGTCCTATTCAGAAACAAAAAAAGGCCGGGCAGTCTCAAAAGTTACTTAGTCCAAATGGCTTACTGAAACTATCAAATATGTTTATCACTTTCATAATAAAGAACCGCCGGGGAAAGTGAAAGGACATTCAACTAGAGTGATGTCTACTTCCATTGCCTTTCAATCCATAGGTTTATAGGTTCATAGGTAGGTACCAGGCTATCTGCCCAAAGGCATTTATAAGCCTAGCCGGAATGTGTTGGCTTTCGCCACCCCCTTAGATTAGTTCCCCTTAGATTAGATCCAGACTTCCATTGGATTCAGTTTGTGCTGCTGCTACATGGGTTAATCCTCACACCTTTATCTCTCTTTACAAAGTAGATGTGGCCTCCCGGAATAGGGCATCCTTTGATTCCACTGTCCTGAAGAGTTTATTCCCTTGAGCCACCCAAGAGAAAGGTGCTGGGGACTCTGTCCCAACCAGCAAGAATGAAGGTGAGATAGGACAATGTAACATAAAGAAGTTATGTACTTACCATAATATTCCATGTTTGTTGTCCAGTATCTCGCCTTCATTCTTGCGTCCCACCCAGCTATCCCTCTCCTGGAAGATCTAGAGGAAGTTTTACAATTGGCAAATATGGTCTGATTCCCATCTTGCCTTCCTTTTACATTCATGACCAATATATTTCATATATTTTCTCTTTCTGTATGTTAAACATATCATAGGGAGCTCTCTCCCTCAAACAAGATCTGGGGAACAGCCGCTAAGCACCATGGGATAGGTTTTAGCCTTGAGCCATTAGAAGCTCTCGAGCTTAGGTATACGGCCGAGTCAGAGCCGAGTTTCGGCTCCAAACCCAACCAGCAAGAATGAAGGCGAGATACTGGACAACAAACATGGAACGTTATGGTGAGTACATAACTTCTTTTTCAGCTTTATTGCTTGCTTTATATTCACTTATTTTCTTCTTTTATTGTATCCACAAATTGTACTCATGTGTGATTGTCTTATTCTTTATAACCAATGTTGATTTGTAATTCTGTTTAAATTCTACTGTGGAGCTTTTCTCTGTGGGCCTCTGCTGAAAATGGGCTCAAACCCAGTTGGACTTTCCCGGTAAATGAATGTCAAATAAATAAATAAAAAATCCTTCTTAGCCTGGTCTGTCTTTTTTATATCCCACTTTTTTTCTGCACCTTTTTCTTTTGATGATTTCCTAGACTTCTGCATTCCACCTTCAGTGTTCCTTATCTACCTTATTTCCATACCTGGCTCATCTGCATAGCTGTTCTGTAGTCCTCACACATGCTGTTTTGAGACACTGCACCACCAGCTTTCCTTATTTACCTTATTTACATACCTTGTTCGGCTATATATCTGTTCTATAGTCCTCACACATGCTGTTTTGAGGCACTGTCCTTCTTCAACTACATCTATTTGCTCTTCTTTTTGAGGTGCTAGAACCCTGAGTAAAGTCTTGAACTGTTGCACTTTCTCTCCAGTCACCTTTCAGGTTTTCAGCCTAGTCTCTGTTGAACTTAGTGGTTTCTCTGTCTATTACTTGTAGCTGATTGTTGTAGCCAGTGGTTTATGTTGTGGGCCAGCTGTTTCACAGAAGATGAATTTGCAATCACTTATTCTACCTAGTACCCTTTCCTTATTAGGTGGAAGTCTACCTGAGTTGCATGTTGGCCACTCTTGTGTGTTGTCTTGTGACCATATGTCTAGCTGAGCCATATGTTGACTGCCATCAAGCCATTTGCCAGACAAAAGTCTAGAATTGCTTCTTCTTCTTTATTCTTGTTTCCCTACCTGTGCGGACCCAGACAGTCCTTATATCCTGTTTTGTCTGTCCCGATATATGCATTGAGGTCCCCCATTATCAACACCATGTCATGTTGTCCTGCTTTATCTAGTAGGTCCTACAACTGCTGCTTGAATGCACTGTTCCTCATTGTCACCACTCTGCTGTGGGTCATAGGTTGAGATTATGAACAGTGCACTATCTTTACATTGGAGTCTGATTGCCATGAGTCTGTCACTAATTGTGATGACATCCCTCACCACAACATAGTCAGCAAAGTGTAAATAAGGAAATAATCCCTTCCAAGCCTACAGACTTTGATGTTCTAATTCAGATAGAATTTCCAAGGGACCCAATTTGTTGCAATATTACTTTAGCATTTTTATAGAAAGTCTATTTTAAGTCCATTTCAAACATCATGGAAGCAGAAAACAATGTGAGGGAATACTTATATTATTTTATGATCTATCATTACCATTAAAACACCAGATTAAAGTATCATACATTACATCTCACATCAGTGTCGATCATAATTCTATCAAAAAGTACACTGTGATGTATTGTAGCCTTTAGAAAAAAAAAACTTTTACTGTAACTGACTGCACAACTTTCCCGAGTTCCCCAGTTACATATGAATAATCAAATCCATGTACACCTAAACTAAAAGCAATCCGCATTCCAAACAATCACCTACTTTACACCACTAAATAAACTTGTATACAACATTTTCTGATAACAACCTACTTCTTTCAGGGAAGTCTAATAGTATTATACCAAAGTCGTCCATAGTTATATCTTGGATAATACATTTCTCATTATAGCTCTACTGTGTACACATACCTGGAATTCATCTCACCCACTTATGTTAAACATCATCATAGATCTCTAATCCATTAAGCAAATCCATTAAAACTTCATATACCAAAACTTATTCGTAGGTGAGAAGAATCTGCCTCTCCCAATAAACAGACAAGAATACAAATAGCAATTGATAGTCACAACTAACACAGGAATAACCATCCCAGGAGAAGTATTTCCCAGGTGAATTCAATCCATCAGGCACAATCCTTTTTATTTTCCTGAATCCTGACATATCTGTTTTGAATTAACCATAGTTAAGTATTTTTTACCTAACCCATTTCCACCATTTTGAGTGGGGAATCCAGCTTTTAGAACTGATAGGGATGTAAACTCATATAAATGTCTATAATATACCCTTCATACCTAAATATAAATAAATATGGCCAGACTTTGCATCTCCACATTAAATTTTTTGTACCCATCTAATTCAATCCAGTCAAACAAACATGTAAGTGGTACTGCCATATTGATTGCAGCATGCAAAAACGCAATAATTTTCAAATATTCCTCAAAAAAAGGTGCAAGGGGAGCTCTTTCAGGTAACTACCAAAGTATGTGTCAATAATAAAAGCAATGCCATATTAATTTCAATTCCAGCAGAAAATGAAAAATACTTAACAAACGTAATTTTATGGCAACATTTTAAAATTATTCTAACAACATTGAAAATATTGCAGCCATTCATCCCCTAATGCAACATCTTGTAGAAATGGCATTAAAGAGTATTTTCCTTTTCCTGAGATCCTGCATCATCATTTTGTTTGGAGAACTCTAGCATCTGCAAACAAATTCAATCTAGTTGAAGAGAAAACATTTTCTCTGTTTTTGGCTGCTTTCCAGCTTACCACAAACTAACACTGGAGAAATTTCAGATGCCTGGAGCTGCTCCCAGTCCTTACATCTGAAACTCCATTACAACCCCTCTTGTGTCCCCCAGTGACAATCCTTTGAAAAGCATCGCCTGTGGCCGGTACCTTTAGGTTTTCTTGTTCTGTGGTCCTGTATTATTGCTAGTTAATTATAAGGCAGACCACTTCCTTTGAGAGCATGACTTCACTAAGGCATTCTGCCGTAGTTTGTGCATTCTGGGTTATATGGTCTGGGACAACCTTTGTGATAGGTAGCTGCCCTACCATACAGTGCTGTTCACCCAATCATAGTTTGGAGAATGGAGAATGGAGATTGTGGGTACTGTAGAGCATTTATGGTCAGTGGGGGGGGGGGGGTCTGCTGAACTGGGGGCAAGTTTTAGGTCTCTGATCCTGTTGTCCCTTCTTTTTTGGGGGTGATATCTGGTGCAGATGATGGTGCTTGATGGCTCTTCCTCTTTTCTAGGAGGGCTGTTTCCCTTGTTTTGAGTCTTTCTTGGTTAAGGAATTTGATATATTTGTGTGTCCTTCCTCACTGTTTAGGAGAACTGTGTTTCAGTGCTCCAAGGGGAGGAGAGGGGAACACACCTACCTTTTCTTTCTTCAAACTCTTTCCTTCCTGGTAGCCTCTGATTTGAAGTAGAACTTAGGCTACTGCTCTTTTTCCAGCATATTGGGTAGATTCGTTTTAGGTATAGGGACCAATCCAAGCTTCCTTCTCGGCCTTGGACCCAATGCTTCTGAGGTTTGCTAAGAAGCACAACTGTAGCAGGAGGAATTTGGACTCCGATAGGAGCTCACCATCCCATGTATTGTCAACAAAGAAGGTGTTGGTTCTCTACTGTCCCCCAGACAAACATACATTTTGTGAAGCTCTCATGATGACCAGGCAGAGAAGGTGATGACTGTTGGACCCCCATTACTTCACCAGAATGGATCCTGCTAGCAGTCATCTGGATACCTAGACACTTCAGAATTCCAGCGTTTTCCTGGGTGGTCCGTCCAGATCTTAAAATGCTGTGTCTAGTTATCAGAACTGCTTGGGAAATCCCTGATGTTGTGGCACTATTCCCAAGAAAACCAATCAAGGTTCTTTGGCCTTCCAAATATTGGACTTGTTGGACTGAGACTTCTAAACCAGATTCCACTGTTGGTGCACCAGCCCCTAAAAGGCTCCTACATTACAGAATTCTGTTTTATGTTCCCTAGTTTAATACTTGAGGGCCAAGGACAAGTTTGGGAAGTGTGTTTACATGTCCCACGTTTTCCTTTAGGGTAGTAAATTACCTGTCTCTCCTGTTAAGTTTCTGGAATAAGGAAATGAGTCAGTTTCTGGATGCATTGTCAAATGTACATTTTACGCTAACATTGCATTTTTAGGTGGCATCTATAACATCTGTTGTTAACTTCTCCCATGTTTCTAGCTCACAGTTCCTCAGACAGAGAAGCTGTGTCATTAGGAGTTGGCATAGCTCTTATTCATTATAAAATTCAAAATAAAAATATTGGCAAAGTCTTCTACTGCCACTCAGTGGCAAATGCTTAGCATAAACTGCCACTAAGTGTAAGATCGATCCCTAACACTAACTCTTTCAAAAAACACTAAAGAACAGCCCCCATAAATCATGGTCATGCTTATGCAATGACCTGACTTAGTCTACTATCTCCTCCATAAATCATGGTCATGCTTATGCAATTCACCCAAATTATAGGTTCATAGTTTCATAGTTGTTTACTAGGCTAATGACCACAAAGGCCTTTTTAAGCCTAGCCATGCATCCCAAATCTCTGACAAGTTCTGATACCCTTGATAAGTGTAAGCATGGGCCTGGGAGATGAACCATTTACGGGTTACCTGTTTGCATTAGAGACGAAGATGCCAAACCAGGGATGAATTTCCGGTTTCCACTCCAGTTGTCCAAATTGCACTTGAATTGAGTTAGGGAGAAACTCTGCTTCACATGGATGGGGAGCCTGTTCCATAGATGAGATAGTCTCTGAGATACATACCTATCTCTCCAGCAGGTCCTATTTATATCACGGGCAAGGTTTAAGTCTTTAGAATGGGTAATTCTGCTACTGTTTGTTTTGTGGATATGCAGGATGTCCATTAGAGTGGGGTCTGACAATGCCCTGTATGCCAGGCATAGCATAAATCTTCCCTCAGAAGCCTGTAGGAGACAGAATACAGGGATAGAGCCTTGAGACAGTCTGCATAGGACATATTACTTATGCCCTGTATTGTTTTAGTGAGGAACCTCTATGGACATTCCAGTTGTTGGATATGCCTGGTTAGGTACATACCAAAGGATGCATTGTATTCAATGACAGGTCTGATAAATGCCGAATACAGTGGAACAATGACTTCCTTGGACTTAGATGCCATACCTTTGTTTATAAGTTGTGCAACATAGAATGATTTCCTCACCACTGTAGATACATGATGATAAATGGCTAGATTGCTGTCTATGTGTGTCCCCAAGTACCTGATTACTGGGTCAATTCTAAGGGGTGTGTTGTCAATATGATAGTTACTAGGGATGGATGACTTCCCAAAGGATACTATTATGCATTTCTTGGCATTTAGTTTTAGTCCAGCTATTTGTCTGTGTCAGTTTCCTGGAGAACATTTGTGTCAGTGTGCGATTCAATGACAGCTCCTAATTTGCAATCATCTGCAAATTTAGTCAGCCACAGACCACTGACATTGGCCTTGACTTCTGAGAAGTAAATACCAAAAAGGAGCGGTCCAAGGACTGATCCCTGAAGGACCCCACTTGTGACTTGGCTCTTTGTAGAGGTTGACTCCCCAGTTCTAACTTCCTGGGTCCTGTCTGTGAGCCAATTGGCTATCCACCAGGTGACATACGGGTTTGTACCTAACTTCTTGAGTTTGTGAACAATACTGGAGTGGGGTATTGTGTCAAATGCCTTGGCCAGGTCAAGGTAGGCAGTGTGAATAATTTTGCCCTCATCCATTGCTTTGGTGACCTTCTCAAAGAAGTCCACCAGGTTGAGTAGGCATAACCTGCCCTTGACGAAACCAAAATGGGTTGGGTCCAGTGTCTACAGGTTTATTATATCTCTATTGATCATCTCCATGATAATTCTTTCCATGGCTTTACATATATGATTAGTGAGACTTATGGGTCTGTAGTTTCCAGGGTCTGTAGATGGCCCACCTCTGTCCAGAGGGATGATTGTTGCCTTTCTCCATTCATGAGGCACGAAGCCTGTTTGGAAGCTACAGTTAAACAGTAATTCCAGAGGACCTGATAGATCATGTTTCATTCTATTTAGAAGACATCCTGGGATATTGTCTGGGCTCATTGATGCAGTGTTCTTGGTCTTAGAGAGAGCATTAAGGACCTGTTCCCCAGTGGCAGTAGGGGGGGTTATATTTGATGATATTTCCTCTAATCTGCCATCCCCTCCTCTAACACTACTGCAGCAACCTTTCTCTCCCCTCTGCTTATTGCTTTTTAAACCTCTACTAATAGGCAGTAGTACTTACAGTGTATTTTTAGATACTGGTTTGCCTTTTGACTATCGCCTGTATATATTCTACATCATTATTTGTCTGTTCTCTTTGTTTGCAAGCTTACTCTGTCTTATTAAATTTATAGACCACTTTAGCATGTTGTTTTTATATTGTAACTCTGGTACTTTGTTATATTCTTAGTCTGACATATTTTAACTCTATAAGTTAGCTCATTTTTCTTTATCACTTGTAATTATCTACCATATGACTACTGTTTGTTACTTGTAATATTAGAGCTTTTCTCCTCGGGCCTCTGCTGAAAAAGAACTGCTGTACAGTCAGACTAACCAGGTTAACAAAAGACAGGTAAATAAGTAAGTGAAAAAATAAATAAACAAATCATGGCTGATTGCACCTGACAGACTTTGCCAAGGACAACAAGATAACCTTTACCAGTGCTGATTTTAATGGGTCTAATTTATTTGGCCTTATAGTTAAGAGTCACTTGGAGATCACAAGGACAAGATCCTTTCTACTTCTAATGTGATTTATGGTCCTCGGCTATTAGTGTTATGTTTCAGACCTCACAGCACACTTTCTCTAGGACATAGTTTAGCTCATGTTATCTGCTGTTTCAGTGTGGCTATCAGCAACCAGACAATCTGAGGTCTGGATGGAACCATCATGACTGTGGTAACTTTCAGAATAGTTCCCAGCCCAGAGGCAGAACCATTCAGCCACAGCATGAGATATGTGGTCCTCTTTCTGAGGTATAGTAGTAGTATAATCCTTGAGGACTTGCCCATCTGTCATTTTATAGAGACAGTCTGTGAATCACCTGTCTTTCCTCTTGGATGCATGCTTGGCCATTATGTAGGAGAGGTGGAGATTGAAAGTGATGCTCTGAGGCTATGTGATTCGCTTCAGTACCCCTCCCCACCCCCACTCCCTTGCCATGCCAGGTATCCCACACCATCAGAAACATGTATCAAGAAAGATGTGTTGAACCTGATAAAGAAAAGAGCCATCTAGGAAGTTCAGCAGTCCAGAAAAGATCAGATTATTGCTCCACATTCTTTTTAGTCCCAGGAAAGAGTTTAGACTGATATTTCATGTGGCTTAAATGAATGTTTTCCCACAGTTCAGACCCTTATTTCCTGTCTGTAAGAAGGAGATTGTATATGAGCATTGGACCTCCAAAAGACTTTTCTATACATAAAGACTGCCAAGGAGTTCGGGAAGTTTCTGTTTTTCCATGTTAACTTCCACTGTAGTAAACATACTGCTGCTCAACTAGTTCTTTTAGCTATTGAGATAACTTTCTATAATTTACCATGTAGAAAGATCTTCGTTTGCTATTTACTTTTTTTGATAAAACAAAGGTGGTTAGTGGACTTAAATGGAATTCACTTCAGAATGTTGGTTTCAAAACTTCAAATTTCATATGGTCGAGACCATATGATCGAAGCTTTAAAACTTTGAACGTTCTGAATGGTGATCTGCATATAGCACAGAATGGGAAATTTTCCCTTTTCCTCGCTGTAGTGCGATCTCAGAGTTGGTATATTTAAATAGCAGGGGGGGTTGCAGGGGGGCTTGCCCCCCTGCAAAAATGTTTTGGTGCATGGTTTTGTGTTCTTTTTGGATTCATTTCCGAGTTTCGAAGTTTTAAAACTTTGATCATATGGTCTCAACCATATGAAATTCAAAGTTTTGAAACTTCAAATTTCTGAAGTGAATCCCTTAATTGCTCTGCTTGGTACTTGTGTTACTGATTTTGTATCTTCAATGCCTTTATAATATGTTTTGTTAGTTTTCAATGCAATATTTCATGGGAGTAAGATATTTGACCAAAGGGCGTATGGTTGAATTTTGCATTTCATATACCTGTATGATTTTCCCTAAATATTAATTGACTGTGTTAGTCAAAACAGTTTGGTAATAGTATTATGAAATTGTGATAGGAAAAGCAGTATCTAAAATATTATACTGATTAACCCAGAATATTTCTGCTGTCCACATATGGTTATGTCCTCTGTTACACTGTTACAGTGTAGTTTAATTTTTAGTCTCTAGACCTGACTAGGTCATCTGGAAGTCTGCATGCACAGAAAACCAGGTTTATATAACTTCTAACTTGCTGAATAACCAAACAAGAACTTGAAATTTTGTAAATGTGTTGCTAGTCTGTCAGTTAACATGAAGTGATGCCTCTGTATCTCCTCTTGCACAACAGAAAATTCATTTTTTAAACCTAAAAGAAATATGTTTATTTCCACCATCAAATTATTGTTCCTTATAACATATAGGCTAATTCAAAGCATAAGTCCCAGGTAACCAGTAAAGTTTAATTTCTAGACAGGTTTTTTGGAAACTCAAAGTAACAGAGCACTAGAAATGGGTAGGACAGGATGCATTCATGGGGGTAGGGTGGGGGTGTATCCAACCATAGCACAGGGAACAGATAAGAGGACAAATTACAGTCATCTGGTGGGGTGTGTTTATCTACACATAGAACATATATGACATGTTGCCGTATTATGGGCAGATATTCATCTACCTGTGGCACAGGGAAGAGAGAGGACAAGTTGCAGTCTTGTGAGCGGGTGGGGGTGGGGGTGGGGGGGGCTCCTCCATCTAGGGCACAGGGAACATGCAGGAAAGATTGCAGTCATTTGTGTGTGCGGTGTTCTCCCACACAACGCACATTTAATAAGCTGGACAGGTTCCAGTACTGGAGTGCAGTTAGCCAGGGCACAGAAATATCTGATAGGATGAGTCATAATCCTGCTATGCCAGTGTCCACGCACTGTTGCATATCCACACAAACAATACGTCAGGCTGCAGGGGCTGCTGGGCTTCCATTATATTCAACACCAACAGACCTGTGACCCTCACAGGGGAATTGGGGACAGTGAGGAGGCAGGGTTTTGCTAATGTGAACTATTCTGCATACTTACACTGAACCAGTTATGTACCGACAAATGTACTGACTGTGATGGTCCTGAAAGAATTGCAGTGACTGGAGAAGTTCACCACACATGAGATCGAGGTGCCGCTGCAGGCCACATGCTGACATGGTACAAAAGTAGAACATACAAGGCCTTTTTAGGCCACATGTGGCTGGAGCTGGTGGTAGATGTCAGTGAAATAGGTGGCCATAACAGGATGATGGTACAGGTGTGTCACAGGATCACTAGTATGTCCTTGCTAGACAGGATGAAGGCTCAGGAAATAGCAAGTGAGAAATTAACCGCTGGTGGTAGACCTCTAACACAGTGGTATCTCATGGACAGCGATGAATTCTTGCTCTCCCTCAATAATAACAGTCATACCTGACAGTTAATTGGGTATAGAGTTGGTTTCAGTTGCTGGACTGCTTTTAGGGGAACACCCAGAGGAGTAGTGCCATTCCTGTAGGATGTTACCTGGCATCTCTGTAGGATTTACTGAGACATGCACATCGTCATCATCAACCTTTTTTATTCCTCCATTTTCTACATGAGGTCAGGGTGTTGCATCAACTGTTTACATCTCTCACAATTCAGTGCCACTCTTCTACTTAGGTAACCACAAATAAAAGACAAATTGACACAAATTCCACTGAACAGCAGGTAGTTCCAGAAAAGATGACTATGAGTAGGAAGATAGTTCAAATTTATTTAATAAGACAGCAAATACAAGGATTAAGCACTTTCGTAACACGTACTTCATCAGAATCAGTAAATCAAACTAAACACCATCCTTAAATACCCCTCCTAATTAGTCACTTGACTCATTACACAATTCCCAACAATGCAAAACAATAAAATTCACACTGACATGTTTGTTAAAACAAACCCCCACATTCATCTAAAAATCGAAATGTTTTAAAATAAAAATATATATTTTGTGTTGTTATGTATGCAAAATTATATTTCTTTTATATGAATTTTGTATATATATATATATATATATATATATATATATATATATATATATATATATATAGGTTGGTACTAGGTTATCAGCCCTAGGGCCTATGCAAGCCTAGCCATAACAATTCCCTGGATATTTCTTCCCACAATATTTACTTCTCTGGACCCCTGTCTAGCAGGGTGACTGACATGATCCCTGTGGTGAATTTCCTATCTCCCATCCAATCTTCAATGTTCCTTTTGAAGAGGGCCAAGAAGGCACTCTGCTTGACATGTATGGGCAGTCTGTTCCAGAGTATGGGGAGTCTCTGGGTCAGGAACCTATCCCTCCAGCATGTTTTGTTCATTGTGATGACAAGGTTTAGATCCCTGGAGTGTGTGGCTCTGAGGGACTGGGATTTCTTTAAGTGGTGCATGTCCAACAGCTCAGGGTTTGACATGGCCTTGTATGTTAAGCAGAGATCACCTCTGAGTAGACAATATGCCACAGAGTATAGCTGGAGTTTTTTTAGACGGTCAGCATATGGCATCTGCTTTAGGCCTGTGATTCTTTTAGTGAGGTATTTTTGTGGCCTTTCCAGCTGTTGCAGATGTCTTGTGAGGTACATACCAAACGGGGCATTATACTCTATAATGGGTCTAATGAGGGATGAGTACAGTGGGACAATGACCTCCTTTTTTCTGGATGAAAAGCCTTTAATGATGAGGTGTGCCACATAGAAGGATTTCCTGACTGTTGTGGCGATGTGGTTATCGAAAGTGAGACCACTGTCCACCTGTATCCCTAAGTCTCTCATTAGTGTACTGCCACCTATGTGGTAATTCATGGGTACATGTTTTTTTCCAAAGTGGATAACTATGCATTACTTGGCATTAAGCTTGAGCCCATGGCTCTGGCACCAGGCATCTGTTTCTGTAAGGCCCTTTTGTAGAATATCCACATCATTTGGGGATTCAATAATGGCTCCCAGTTTGCAGTCATCTGTGAACTTTGTTAGCCAGAGACCTTTAGTGTTGGCCTGTACTTCAGAGAAGTAGATGCCAAACAAGATTGGTCCCAGGACTGAACCCTGAGGTATTCCACTTGTCACTTGTCTGGAGATGGATTTGGAGTTGGCTACTTTTACAGTCTGGGTTCTGTCAGTAAGCCAGTTGGCAACCCATCGAGTGACGTGGGAATTTATGCCCAGCTTAGTAAATTTATCTATGATTCCAGAGTGGGGAATCGTGTCAAAGGCCTTGGCGAGGTCCAGATAGGCTGTGTGGACCGCCTTACCCTCATCCACAGCTCTGGAGACTGATTCGAAGAAGTCAATCAGATTCAGGAGGCAAGATCGGCCCTTCACAAACCCAAACTGGGTGGGGTCCAGTGTTTGAAGGTTGCCAATGTTTTTGTTTATAAGTTCCATGCCCTTGCAGATCAGGCTTGTCAGACTGATGGGACGGTAGTTCCCGGGATCCAAGGTGGATCCTCCCCTTGTGGAGTGGGATAACTGTAGCTGTGCACCACTCAGTGGGCACGAAGCCTGAGGTGAGGCTATGATTAAACATGACACTTATGTGAGGTGCCAGTTCATTTTGTAGTTCATGTAGTACACAGCCTGGGATGCCATCTGGTCTCATGGATGCTGTATTCTTAGCTTTGGAGAGTGCGGTTTCTACCTTTGTGGCCGTGATTACCGGAATTTGGCAATCGTTTTGTATTGAGATGGGCCCTTTAGGGGGTGAGAGGGGGTGAATTTGGCACTAAATCAATCTGCCAGGATATTAGCAATATCCTTGGGATCAGTGTATTTAATGCCATTCTGTTGTAGCTCAGAGCAGATCTGAGCATTGCCATTTAGATTCTTGACATAACTATAGAATGCCTTGTGGTTTTCTTTGAAATCTTTGGCAATTTTATTTTCGTAACTAGCTTTTGAGGATTTTATGAGGGATCTCAGCTTCTTACTAAGGCTGGAGAACGAGATTTTTTCCATCCAGGGATTTTCCTCTTTTCTGCAGCAGTTTCTTCCTTCTGTTGTATAGTTTGTTTATAGCAGGGGACCACCAGATTGGCTTCCTTATTTTGATGAAGAGCATCTTGGTTCTGTTTGGGATGGCACGATTCATAAAAGAGTGGATGTGCTCATACAGTGCCTTAGTGTAGGATTCTGCAGTCAAACTTTCAGATCCCATCTGCTTGGGTGTCATGAAGTTTGTCACTTCTGACTTCAGTAGCATGAAGTTGGCTTTGGAGAATTTTTTTAAGGAGGTTTCCTTACTGGGGAGGTGGGGGTGGGATGTGGATGTCAAGGGTGATTTGCTTATGGTCAGACCTGACCAATGAAGGGGTGACCACTGGTGTGGAGCATCTATCTCCCATGTTGGTAATGACCAGGTCTAGGATATTGTAGCCCCTGGTGGGACAATGGATTATTTGATCCAGGGCGTTGGAATTTATGAATTCCAAGAACCGTTGGGAAAAGGAGTTGGTACCCGATTAGTTTTCCTAATTAATGGCAGGGTAGTTGAAATCATCCAGTATTAGGGTGTTTGGTTGTATCTTAATATATTCCAGTATGTTTAGAAAGGTGTAGTGAGAATCTTGGGGCATGGTGGGGAATCTGTAGCAGGCTACAATTTGGATTGCAGTCTTACCTAGTGTTAGTTGCACCTGGAGAATTTCAGATGCATTGTGTTGGGCAAATAGCCTGGAGGTGTGAATATCCTTGGTGAATATGGACACTCCTCCACCTTTAGTGTTTCGCTCTTGGTTTTGTGGCCGAAAAGTGTGATAAGAGTTGTAGCCTGGTATTGCAGGGATGCTCTCTGGAGCCTTGAACCAGGTCTCCAGTTACTGCACAGATATCAATGTTCTCCATTTTTAGGAGTGCCTCGAGAGAGTGCATTTTGAGGTTTAGACTTCTAGCATTGAGTAGCATTACCTTCAGATTTTGCATGCTTGTATCTGTTATGGTGGTGGTTTTATCCTTTGAACCTTGCCTGAAAAAGGCACTATAGGGGTGGTAAGAGCTTTAGCCAGTAACCTGAATCCCAGGGGTGACAGGTGCAGACCATCTCTGGCAAAGCATTGTGGTTTGTCGATCGTGTCTTCCCAGGCAGACAGATACTGGATCACCTTTGAATGACTCCAGAAGCTTAGCCAATTGTTGAAGTCAGTCATTTTGTCCTTATACTGTGGTATCATTCTGGGTGAAGGCAGGATGTTACTCAGGGCTAGGGTCATACCTGCCTGGGCCACATGATCCAAGAGCTCTTTCATGTCTCTTTTCATGTAGTCCAGGGAGGTACGTCTCATGTCATTCACTCCAGCATGTACAATGACAGAGTCGTATTTGTACTTGTTGTGGAGTGACTTGAGTGCATGCGTTATGTGGTGGATCCTGGCACCCGACAGGCAGCTGACTGTAATTTTCTCCTTGTTCAGCATGGTGAGTGGGACATCAGTGTGCCTGACTATAGAGTCACCTATGACTAAAGTGTTGGGTATATTGTCTTTCCTTAGGGGCTGTTGCTGGGTGGCACACTGGTTTTGTGAGCTATGTGTCACTTTGGTCGTGGCTGGCATTTGTTTGCATTTCAGCTTCAGACGTCCTTGTTGCTTGGGCAGGGTAATGTTAAGGGCCTCCACATATGTGGGTTTAGTGTTGCTATGTGTGGGTCTTGATGGTATGGGTTTTGAAGGGCTATGAGTTGCTTGAGGTGTAGTGCAGGTGTTAACCTTCTCCTCTTAACTGTCTAGCACAATCTTGGCCGGAGAGAGCTTTGCTTCCAGTTTGGCTATGTAAGTGCATCTCTCGCAGGTTGTAGTGTTGGCTGGTAGGAGGAGAGGATTGTCTGTGTACATGAGGCAGTTGCCGCATTGCCCCAGTATGCCCAGATTCACCAGGTGGACAGGAGAAATCACCGAAAGCTGACCCTTGGGCATGCCTGTTTAGGTGCTTTTTTTGTAAAGTATAAGAGCTGTTTTCCCTTACCTTTGCAAAGTACTTTGCAGTTATAGGCTGTTTAGTGCCTACGATTAATTTCTCCTTATTGACAAGGAGAGTTGAGTGCTTGTATCAGTTTCAGGCTTCCTAGTGCTTTCCAGCAGGTTTTAGAGCAAGTGCTAGTCACAGGGGTTCAGATTTTAGTGCTACTACTGAGAAACCAGTAGTTCTAAGGGAAAATTTGAAGAGCAGACTTTCTGGCACCTGGAATAGTTTAGCCTCGCAAGATGCGAAAAATGTGCAAACACATGCGTTTTTAAGCCAGAAAGTTGAAAGGGATAGAAATCAGCCCAAAAAGGCTAACAAAATTACAATTTCAGAGCTGGAAACCACTCCTCTAGCAGTAGATAGGCAGTACAATGCTCACCACTCCCACTGGTAAGCAGTAGGACTTCCCTCTAGCACAGCAAGGTCTGGATAGCTCTGAACACAGAAAATAAAGTCATGAGACAAGCAAAGCCTGGGATATGGACTGGCTAGGAAAGGTAAGAAACGAGCAAACAAGATAGTATTTTTTTTTTTTGTTAAAACAGGCTAAACAATGCAATAATACAGTAAATAAACACAGAAAATGCTAACACACTTGAGTGTGTAGTCCTAAACAGTAAATGCAATTAAAACTCTACAAAATTAGCAATTTAAAACTTTTTAAATGAAGCAAGGCAAGTGCACAACTGCAAAACGATTTAAGAGGCAGTAATACAGCAGAATAAGTAGCTAGTCTACATATACAGAGAAGTTTTTATATACAGAAAAGCAGCTAAAACACACAAACAATTCAGATGCAGTGCAGCCTAGAGCACTTGAGTTGTAGCAATATTAAGGCAATTACAGTTATAATAAATGCTCTAAAATATACTCTATATTTCCAAAATGTTTGAGAAGCACAGTCAGAACACAAGGAGATACAGGCAATTTTTTTTTTGAAAGGGAAAAATGAGAAACAGAAGGCCTTCTCAGACGTTCTCTCTGTATTAGGTAGAATGAGCTAATGACACTAGACTGGGAGGAGTGTCCCAGATCAAATTTACAGTAGGGGCAGGCAACTGCAAAGCCACCAAGTATAATAACAAGACACAAACATATATATATATATATATATTTGCGGTTCAAACTACATAAGATTTGAGTTTTAACACACTGGATATTGACAAACCCTCATTTAGATCGGGGGGGGGGGGTGGCATTCAATCTAATCTGCCAGTGCAATTCCCCTTCTTCCAAGGTATCCTCCCATGCCCCCCCCCCCAGGTCTGTAACACTTGTTCTAATAAGAAAAAATGAAAAAAGTGTTCGGGGTGTTCCGTAAAATGCTTAGCCAGGGCATTTCTATGATCCTGTTTTCTTATATCGGCATGATGCTCGTATATTCACTCTTTAAATTTTCTTTTGGTCTTACCCACATAGTAACACTTACATGTTTCACATATGGGAACATATACCACCCCAATAGTATTACAATTACTAAATGATTTTGACCTAATAGGCAAATGGCTGACTATTATATGGTTCCCCTCAAGAATGTCCTTAGATTGCTTGCAGAGGCCACAATTGTAGGTTCCAACACTCCTTTTGCTATGTACATATTTGCAGTGAATGGAGGCATGTTCTAAATAATTTTTAATGGTCCTGCCCCTTCTATAGAGCACCGTAGGACATTTTCCAACCTTGTCACTCATTTCTTTGAAAAAGGATAAAATCTGCCAATTTTTGGGCAATATACATTTTATCTGGGTGACTTGACTTCAAAACTCAGTAATAAATGCCTGTTTAACTTTTGAAGCATTATCATGCCCCCTTGTGGCCACTTGAGATATAGAGGAATATAAAGAATGAATTAAGGGAACAGTGTCCCCCCCAAACCTTCTTTGTAAAATACCATCACGAATAGGGGCTACAGTATTCTCAGGGTACCCCCTCTTGAACATATCCCCCAATTTATCACACTCATCAACCAATTTATCATTAGTAGAAACCATACTCGCCACCTTAACATACTGTCCTTTAATAATTCCTGTTTTTTTTATGTAAAGGGTGGATCTGAAGTAGTTAGCTTCATTTGGTCATCAGCTTGTGGGCTTTGGATCCGGATCGGATCTGAGATGGCAGTTTCACCAGCATCAGATTAGAGCACCAAACTCTTCCCCTTACCCACAATACCCCTGCATCTCATTCCTTCCCCCAGATCCCATTTACTGCGGCTTTGCCTGCATCGTGATCACTGAGCTCCAGGTGGTAAGACTGTTGTTTGGGGTTTTTTGTGTGAAAGTGTGTGTGTTTCCTAGTTCTTAGGTCCCTTTATTCCTCCCCTTCGCATTCCCCATTGAGATTTAGTGTTAGTTTAAAAAAAAAAAAAAAAAATTCTCATAGTTCGTTGTTAGTCCAAAGTAGTATAGGCCTTCAACCCTTTCCTGCCTCGTGTTTTGAGTGTGTGTCTGAGTGTTGGGGTTGGGTAGCCAGACACTGTTATGGCAGATCTGTGCGTTGTTTGTTTAGGGGCCGCTCATTTGAACACTGAGTGCACCATATGTGTGGGGTTTAACCCCAGGTCCTTAAAGGACTGTAAGGCTAAGTTAATCTTGAAAGGGCTTCTCCCCTCCACGGAGGCGACTGCCTCCTCCTCTTCTGTACCGGCCATCTAAGCTGTGACCGTTCCCTCCACTTCTGTTGTGTCCTCTCCTCCCTCCCAGGCTGGGACTCACCCTCCTGACCACTAGCCCAGGGATCAGGAGAAGAAAAAAGAGAAAGAGTGGCACTGTGAGAAAGAGAAAGGGAGGAAGAGATCCCTGGAGTGCACTGATCCGGCAGGTCCTCCTCCCAAGCTTCTTGCACCATCCAGGCTGACTTCCCCTTGGCTCCGAACTCTTAAGGTTTTCCCCGGAGCCAGTGGAGGTTCAGCCTTTGTCTAGGGCCTCCAGTCAATGTCCTTCTAGGTTAGTGTCGGTGGCCTCTTCTAGATCAACTAGAAGCCTTTCTGAAGGCCACATGAACAGATTGATGAGAAGGCTTGTTCGCACTCATCTTCAGATGGGGGTCTTGCTGGCTCCCTCTCCTTCTGGAGGGGTAGCTCACTGCCACTATTTGCACCAATTGCTCCTTGTCTGATCCATCCTTTGGTTTCAGAGTTCCTGGATCCAAGAGGTCCCGGAGTCAGAGGGTCAGCGTTGATGGTACCAGCTACCTCGACACCGGCAGTTACCTTGAGCTCGTCAGATCCGACTGGGTTGGATCTGAGCTCTTGGAGCTGTAGCCTGGATGTCGGATCTGAGGGGGTTGGGTTTTTCCCCTTTGGCTCTGACTTTGTCGGGCTGAGACCTATCTCTCGGAGCCTTGGTGTCGGATCCGGGGAGGACGTCCTCTCTGTCAGTTACTTGGGAGGCTCGCTCTCCCTCGGCATTCGATGTGGTGGAAAGGGGTCTTGCTAATAGATTGAGACCCCTGACTATCTCCTCAGAGTCTGTCCCTACCCCTTCCATTCTGAGTTTGTCTTCTGCCAGTCTGCCCATGCAGGGACAGCCCATGATCGACATGCCCCAGACTGTTCCCCTCAAGGAACCCCAAGCGGTTTGTGAGTCCTCTCTGAAGAGTCCCACCGAAGAGGTACCTCACAAACGTAAGTGGAAGAGGAGGCACTTGGACCCCCCCCCCCGAGTCCCTCATGAAAGATTCCAATTTGGAGGAAGGGGAAAGCTCCCCAAGATCGCCCCCCAAGGATGACTCATTTGGAGACATCATGGAGATCCTGCACCAGTGGGGGGTTGGTCCACCGCCAAGTCTTCCTTGGATGAGTCGGTGTTTCTGGAGGCATTCAACATGGGCCCATCTACTTCTTGGGTGTGTGTCCCCCCGCGGACCCCCTGGTGGACCTCATTGCCACCAGGGCATGGAAAGAACCGGACTCCATTGAGCCAATCCCAAAACGTCTAGATAAAATCCTGAGCCCCCCCTTTGGATAGACCAAGCTGGAATAAAGGGTCCCCAGTGAATGCCATGGTGGTAGCAGCTGCCACGAAGAAGAAACTGGCTCAGGAGAGTTCCACAGTCCATCCCCCGGACTGAGAGTCCAGGATGATGGACCAGTTGGGAAAGCAGACTTATGCTTCAGTCACCTTTTGTATAAGGGTGCTGAACTATATGGCCCATGTTACCAGACTGCAGCGTGACCTGATCAAAGAGTTCACTGCGTCTCCCCCAGAGTCCATGTCGCCAAAGGATAAATGCACATTCTGTATGCAAATGGCCACTCTGAAAGCGGTTACCAACATGTCCATGCGACTCCTTTCACATGCCACCGAAGGAGCGGCACAGGAGGCCGGGTCTGGCGTTGATATGAGGTGACACACCTGGTTCAGGCTATGTAATTTTATGGAACCCTTCAAGGCATCTTATGCGAATGTTCCCTATGACGGCTCTTCCTTGTTTGGGAAGACAGTCAGTGACACACTAATCCAGAGTGAGAAGGATGGGAAGACACTGTCTGCCATCGGAATCCGCTTCTTTAACCCCCAAAGATTCATTTCCAGGAATCAGTGGGGGCAAAAGGAGATGTGGTTCCGGTAGTCTCAGTATTCCCCTGAACACTCAGGACTCCTTTTCCCCTAGAGGCAGAGGGGGACAAGACAGATGCCAGCCTAAAGGCGGGGGGGGGGTCCAAAGAACGTCTGGTCTCGAGAACCATTCTCGGACAGACCCATGCAGCAGCCCTGAGGGGTTGCCAGAATGCTCTGCTCTGGAGTCAGGGGGCTGTTTCTCCGTGCATCTGACAGCGTGGGAATCCATGTCAACAGACTGTTGGGTGCTCCAAATAATATCCAGAGGTTACACAATTCCCTTTGTGATACGTCCCTCTCCCCCAAAGTACATCCCGGACGTTTCACCCGCACAAATGGAGGCAGCAGCCATCGAAGTAGAAAAGCTGCTAAGCAAACGAGCCATCCAGCCTGTCCCCCCAGATCACTCTGAATCAGGAATCTATTCCACGTTCTTTTTGGTGCCAAAAAAGACAGGGGACTCCAGGCCAATTCTCGACCTTTCCACTCTGAACCTGTCAGTTGCCAAAGAAAATTTCCATATGGTCACTTTACTGTCCATCCTGCCTTATCTGCAGGAAAACGACTGGATGTGCTCTATAGACCTCCAGGATGCGTACTGTCATATAAAGATGCACAGACACTCCAGGAGGTTTCTCCGCTTTCAGCTAGGAGCCAATCACTACCAATTCCACGCCCTACCCTTCGTTCTTACCACAGCCCCCAGGGTGTTCACTAAGGTCATGGCAGCAGTAGTGGCTCACCTAAGGCTTCAGGGCTTACAGGTCTGTCTGTACCTGGACAATTGGCTCCTTGCTGCTCCCACCAGGCATCTACTCTGTCAAGCCAGAGATTATTTCCGGAAGTTGTCAGACTTGCTGGGCATCACTATAAATATAACCAAGTCATCTCTAGAACCGGTTCAGGTCCTGGACTACATAGAGATGAGAATAGATACATTGCAATCCAAAGTCTTTCTGATTCCAGAGCAGGTTCTGAGCCTTCATCTTCATGTCCTCACGATTCTTCAGTTTCCCTTTCCCCTGGCCGTGGTGGTGTTAAGAGCCCTAGGATCCATGGCAGCCATTGTCACTCTTCCTCCTTGTGCTCATCTTCACATGTGGGTTCTGCAGTGGACGGTGGCGGTCTAGTGGTCCTTATTGGATCGGCCTTTGACTCATCCAATTCGCATAAGCGAGGCATGCAAGAAGCCCCTCCTCTGGTGACTCCACTCTCTGGAGATAGTAGAGGGATGGTCCTTTGTTGTTGCCCCTCCCCAAGCCACAGTAACCAAGGACACCTCCCGACTAGGGTGGGGGGGCATTGCTTGGGCAGGACAGTCCAAGGCACATGGTCCCTCAATGAGACCAATCTGCATATCAATGTTCTGGAGATGAGGGAAGTCTTATTAACGTTCCAGGCTCTTTATGCCTTTCTTCCTCTGGGAACTATTGCAATTCAGACAGACAACATGTCAGTGGTCTGGTACATCATCAAACAGGGAGGAACCAGATCCTACCCCCTTTGTCAAGAGGCCATGAGAGTGTGGGAATGGGCGGTCTCCACCAACCGTTTTCTGATAGCAATGCACATTCAGGGTTGGTCCAACATACTAGCGGACAAACTGAGCAGAACTATCATAATGCCTTACAAGTGGTCTATGAATCCTTGTGTAGCGGAGCAGATCTTCCTCAAGTGGGGACAGCCTTGCTGCTATCTCTTCACTTATCTTTCCACCGTGAAGTGCAGCGAGTTCTTCGTTCTGATCCACCCACAGGGGGACTCACCCAGAGACGATCTCGTCCATGCTTGGCCTCCTGGTCTTCTTTATGCACATCCCCCATTACCCCTCATGACAAAGGTTTTGCAGAAGGCTCGTTGGTTGGGGAGTAGAGTCATCCTCATTGCCCCATTCTGGCCTCACCAGATCTGATTTCCCTGTCTGTGGTCACTTCTGGTAGCTCCTCCTTGGCTCTTGGATTCAATTCTGGATCTTATTTCGCACCCTTCAGGGATTCCTCTTTCAGACCTGGGCAGTCTGAAGCTCATGGCTTGGCTGCTCCAGTTCCATTAATTGCCAGGACTCCCGGATTTTCTTCCCCCATTAAGTCTATTCTGGTGGCAGCCCAAAAGTCATCTACCAGAAAAGTTTACCATAGTAGATGGAAGCATTTTTCGATCTGGGCTTCTCAGAGGGATCTAGATCCTTTTATGGCTCCAGTGCCAGCGGTTCTTGAATTTTTAACACACCTTTACCAGTAGGGCACCAGCTTTTCTATGGTGAAAGTTCAACTGGCTGCCATTTCTAATTTCCATGTAGGCAAAAACATGGGGTCTTTGGCTTCTTCCAGACTTTGCAAAACCTTCATCAAAGGGACTTTTCTTTTACAGCCTCTGGTGAAGGGCCCCACTCCTCCTTGGGATCTTACCTTAGTTTTAGAGGTGTTAGTTGCTCCGCCTTTCAAGCTGGCTGCCTCTGTGGACTTTAAATTTTTGTCTTGGAAAACATCTTTCCTAATAGCTATCGCCTCGTCGTGGAGAGTGTCAGAACTTCAAGCATTATCTGTTAAACCCCCTTATATGGTTTTTCATAAAGACATGGTCTCATTCCGGACTAATCCTTCTTTACCTAAAGTGGCTTCAGAGTCAAATATCAATCAATCAATCTGCCTGTCATTTTTTCAAATTTTCAGAACAAAGGGGAATATAAGCTACATTTGTTAGCTGTACATAGGCAGTTATGTTTATACTTACACAGGACTAAGCCCTTTCGCAAGTCTGACCAATTGTTTGTTTCCTTCGCTACACCTTTTCTATGCAAACCAGTTTCCAAGGTGACAATTGCCAAGTAGATTTCCCTTTGCATTCTGCAGGTTTACAAAGATAACGTTATGTCTATTTCAGGGAGGGTTCATGCCCATTCTACCAGCGCCATGGCTACGTCAGCTGCTTTTTGGTCCAGAGTATCCTTGGACGATATTTGTTCAGCGGCTACTTTGTCCTCATCTCATACTTTCATTTCTTATTATAAATTGGACATGGTTTCCAGAGGGAGAGCATCCTTTGGCTCTGCAGTGCTCTGGAGCATCCTTCCATGAGGGCCTTCCAAGGTTATGGTAGCTGGGCACGCTGTCCTTCAGATTGATGACCAAATGAAGCTAACTACTTCAGATAAAGATGTTATGTACTTACCATAACATTCCATCTGAGTAGTTAGACTTCATTTGTCATCAACCATCCCTCCCTCCTTCCCCCTGACCTTGTTATTGGGTTCTTTCATCTGAGTAACCAAGAGGTGGTACCCTTGCGTCCCTCTTGCTTTTACTTGTGGGTCACGTATTGTCGATTGGGCTCATGTGTTGGGTAGCAAACTCGATTTGAGGGAAGGAAGGAGATGCAGTGGTATTATGGGTAAGAAAAGGATTTTGGAGCTCGGATCTGATGGTGGTGAAACTGCCATCTCAGATCCGGTCTGGATCCGAAGCCCACAGGTTGATGACAAATGAAGTCTTAACTACTCAGATGGAACATTATGGTTAGTACATAACTTCTTTTTACTCTCGACTCTCTTCTACTTACTTCAGTATCATGCCTGACTGTCGCAGGTCTCCTATCACACAATACAACCATTTCTTTGTTGGACACCAATATTTCCCCGTGTCTTTTTCCTGTCACTGTACTGTGTTCTCTTTGATCTTCTCTGCAGTTCGAGTTACTTTGGCTTCTACTCGATGTCCCATTTCTTCATCTGTCCCACAGTGTGCATTCTGCCACCCATCTAGTGTTCTTTATCTCCATCACCTGTAGTTTCGTCAACTGGTCTGCCTTTATTGCCTAGGTTTCTGTTCCATACAGTAGTACTGGTCACAACACTGTTTTGCACACTTTACTTTTCAGCTTCTTTGACATTCTTCTGTTACACACTACCCCTGACACTCTGTGTCAGATGGCTGCAGCTCCTCTGATTCTAGCTTTGACTTCCTCATTTAGACTTCCATTCTCCTTAACCACCAATCCCAGACACTTGAAGCTGTTAACCTGTTCTGCTATTTTCCATTCCATCTCAGGTTTTACCTTCTTCTGATTTACCCCATTTGCTACCATTACAACTATCTTATCTGTGCTGAATTTCATCCCTTGTCCCTTGAGTTTTGCATTCCAGTTCCCTAGCATTTGCTTTAGTTCTTGTTCAGTTTGCCTGTAATGCTATGCCATCTGCATACAGCAAATTTGTTGATCTGCCTCCTCTGACCTGTTGACTAATGTAGTCTATCACCAATGGGAACAGCAGTGGGCTTAGAGATGAACTGTGATTTACACTCACTCCCAGTGGGAACCCATCTGTGAGTATGAACAATGTTTGTACTTCTGTCATTGAGTCATTGTACATAACCTGCATTAATTCTACCAATGTTTCTGAGACTTTGAACCATTGTTTGACTACCCAAATCAACTTTCTTGGGTCCTTGTCAAATGCTTTCTCCAAATCTAGGAATGTCGTCTTGAACTCTGCTCACCTTTAGCTTCTTCTCAACTATCTGTGTTATTGGGTTAATTGTGCCCCATCGTCATCTGGATCCATACCACTCATCTCCCATATTACTTTCTACTGCTCTTTCTATACATTTATCAGTCACAATCTCCAGCACTTTCATTCTAATGTTATATATGATCCTCGCTGTTATTAGTATTATATTTCAGACATCACAATACACCTTCTGTAGGTGTGACTGGAGTCTGATACCTCTATACTGTCCACAGTTGTGAAAGTCCCCTTTGCTCTTGTACACTAGTACTAGAATAGTTAGTCTCCAGTCATCTGAGGTACACTTTTCTTTCCATGCCGTGAATAGCCTCTGGAGCCATTTTTCACCATCTCACCCAACAACTCGATCCTATCTGCCATGACCTTATCTGAACCTGCTGTTTCCCTGACTTCATTTTCTTTAGTGCTGTTCGTACTTCTAAGGTAGGTTCTTCTTCCTCTTTCATTGTAGGGCAGTACAGCTTCTGTGGGGTTTTCTTCATTCAGAAGGTGGCGTAAGTGCTGCTTCCATCTTTCTTTGATGTACTGTGGCCTGATGAGCAGGTTGTTGTTGGCATCCCTTATGAAATGTGTCTGATGACTATCTTTATCTTTCTGTCTCACTTTTAGTAGAGTGGCTCTAATGCCTTGATGTTAAGTTGTCATTCTCGCCTTCATTCTTGCTGGATGGGTTCGGAGCCGATCCTCGGTTCCGACTCATCCTATACTATAGCTCGAGAGCTATTTTTACTGGCTCGAGGCAGCCCTATATCCCACAATACCATGCCCTAACTCCCCAGATCTCGTTTGCCGCTTCACTGCGAGGTAGTCTGTTTTTACCGGCTCTGGTCAGTAAGTGCTTTTTCAGATATATATTCAGTCTCAGTAGTTTTTTTCCAGTTAGTTACCCTTCTTTATGTCCCTTCTAACTGCCTTACCCTTTTCGGTAGCCCTTTTTCCCTTTCTTTAGTTAGTTTTTTATCTTGGGCCTATGGGCTTTTCCTTAGTTTTCCCCCACCCCTTTCAGTGTGTCTGTGGGTTTTTAGTCAGTTCTCCTTAACTTAAATAAGTGTGTGTGTGTGGACTGACTGTGTTCCTTTTTATTTTTTGTCAGGATGTCAAAGGACCCTAAGGATTCGGGATTCAAGAAGTGTGACTCGTGCTGTCAGAAAATGTCTCTGACAGATGGTCACACTTCTTGTGTCTATTGCTTGGGGCCTTTACACCTGCAGGACTCTTGTTCTGTTTGTCACGGATTTAGTTCAAGAATCCTGCAGGAAAGGCGTAACAAGCTCATCCTAAGGGGCTTGTTAAAGCCTGATGACTCCCGTCCAAGTCTGGCTTGGGGAAGTCGTCAAAAACCACCAAACCCTCGGCTCCAGCTTCTGAGCCGAGGGCTGGCGTTATCGAGACGGCTCCGACCTCGGTTCCGGCTGGCTCCGAGGCGAGCAAAGTGGTTTCCGCTCTGAAACCATCATCGGAGCCGACCCCAGCGCGCAAGCACTCTAGGTCCCCTTCGCTAGAGTCCGTCAGATCGGCTCCGAGGTCCCCTCTCCTATCGGAGCGGAGTCATAGGACTCATTCATCGAGATCATCCAGGCTCTCCGACCACAACATCGAGAGGGTGGTCAGTAGACTGATAAAATCTCAGGCGCTGGCCCAAATGCTCCAGAGCCCATCTCACCAGACTGTGGCTCCTTCGATACAGCTATCCATTCCTCCTCTGACTCATCTCTCGAGCTCGGATCCGGAGTTTGTCGGAACCATGACCTTGCCCACGTCGGAGCCGATACTTCCTCCTTTGGCTCCGGTGTCGTCGGCTCTGGCCTCTTCATTGGTTCCATCCGTGGAGAGGTCCAGGCTCCGAGACTCCGTTGTCGGCTCCGAGGGGGCGAGTGGCATCGGACCCTTGTCCGACCCCGCTCTCCCTCTCGGAGCTTCGGCTCTGGTTAGTTCGGCCCCGACATCATTCTTGGAGCCTTCTCTCTTGGTTCCGGGGGCGGTTCCGGTCTCTTCGGAGCCGGTGCTACCTTTGGTATCTGATAGGGGAGCCTTCGAGGTGATGAGGAGTGTGCTGGACCCAGTGTCCACTCCAAGGTTAAGTTCTGCGGCTCCTCCCTCTGTAGTGCCTGTTACGGTCTCTGGCCATCCTCTTACACCTGACAGCAGAGATCCAAAGCATAGGGTACCCACCTTGGGTGTCTCTTCCTCTTCCGAGGGCTCCCCTGAAGTTTCAGGGGAACCCACTAGGAAAAGAAAGTGCAAGAGGAAGCACATAGACTCCCCCGAGTCTGTCACATCGGACACCAACTTGGATGAGTCGGAAGCTTCCCCCAGATCCCCCCTCTGAGGATGTCTCCTTTTCAGACATCCTGGAAATCCTAAGACAGAGGGGAAATTGGTCCACTCTCAAACCTTCCGAGGACGATTCGGTTTACCTTGACTTCCTCCTCATGGGTGTCTCCCTCTTTTGACCCACTAATGGAGGTAGTGGCTAGAAAGGTGTAGGCAGCTCCTGATTCAATGGAATCTACCCCCTAGGAGGCCTTCTAAATTTATTTCTGCACCAGATGACAAATCCTTTCTTACCAAAGGTGTTTCAGTTGATGCTATGGTGGTAGCAGCAGCCACTAAGAAAGAATTGGCTGATCCTTCTGTATCTGTTCATCCTCCTAACAAAGAGTCCAGGACCATGGTCAGGTACGGCAAGCGGACCTTTGCTTCAGCGACCTTTTCTATGTGATCGCTGAACTATTTATGTCATTTCGCCCGCCTTCAGAGAGACTTGCTGAAAGAGTTGGGTGAAACGGTACAGGATCCTTCTGCTGCAGGGTTTAAGGACAAAATAAACTCTCAGCAGGCTACCCTGAACTCCATTGTTAACTCCTCCATGTGGCTTATCTCTTATGCAGCCGATGGAGCGAGTAGGGCCGCTGGCACAGCCGTTGCGTTGAGACGTCACGCTTGGATGCGACTCTGTAACTTTGCCGATCCCTTCAAGGCATCCTTCACCAATACCCCCTTTGACGGTTCAGAATTGTTTGGACCTCAGGTGAAGAATACCCTCACCAGATGCGAGCAAGATGGTAAGACTCTCTCTGCCATGGGAGTCCGTTTTTCTACGCCTTCTAGACCTTATCCTAAGGGACAGAAGGGAGGAAAGATGTGGTTCCGCAAACCTCAGGGAGTCGCACCTGCCGCACATGGTGAATTTCCCCCTAGAGGCAGAGGGGGAAATAATAACAGACGCCGCCCCAGGGGCAGAGGGGGTCCTCAGAACCAGGGCTCTAGGGAATCTTTTCCTGACCAACCCTTTCAGCATCCCTGAGAAGCTGCCCGACTGTCCGCCTTCGGAGGCAGTTGGGGGAAGATTATCTCTGTACCCGGAAGCCTGGCAATCCCTCTCCCAAGACACATGGGTACAGAAGATCATATCCGAGGGTTACAAAATCCCTTTCACTTTCCCTCCGGTACAACCACCAAAACCCCAACTAGACGTACCACCCGCACAAAGGGGTCAGGCTCAGCTAGAAATAAAAAAGCTGTTAGAAAAAAGAGTCATCCAGGCAGTCCCAGCAGATCAGCTAGGATCCGGAATTTACTCCAGATTCTTTTTGGTACCAAAAAAGACAGGAGAATGGAGACCCATTTTGGACCTCAGCAGGTTAAACAACTCTGTACTAAAGACAAAATTTCAGATGGTAACACTGCAGTCCATTCTACCCTTTTTGGGCAGAGACAACTGGATGTGCTCGTTAGACCTCCAGGACGCGTACTACCATATAAAGATACACAGGCGCTCCAGGAGGTTTCTCCGCTTCAGGCTGGGAGTCAGTCATTTTCAATTCAGGGCCCTGCCCTTTGGTCTCACCACAGCCCCCCGGGTGTTCACCAAATGTTTGGCAGTGGTCATGGCTCACCTGAGACAGAAAGGATTCCAGGTGTTTCCATACTTAGACGTCTGGCTCATTTCCGCTACCACCAAACAGGATTTCATAATGGCCAGGGATTACACTATTCAACTTTGCAACAGTCTGGGTAGTTCTATAAATTTTGCAAAGTCCTCCTTGTCGCCTTGTCAATGTATAAACTTTATAGGCGCCGTATTAAACACCACAGAAATGTCTGCAACATTACCACCCCAGAGAGTGACAGACATAAGGCGGAATGTTCAGCCCCTGTTTCAGCCCAACAAAGTCCAGGTCAAGCTAGTATTGGAAGTGTTGGGCCTCATGGCGGCGGCGATTCTTCTACTTCCATTAGCCCGCTTCCACATGAGGCTCCTTCAGTGGATGCTGTTTTCTCAGTGGTCCTTTCAACAGCTACCAATGACCCACAACATTTTGATAACCCCATCTTGCAAGAAACATCTCTACTTGTGGATGGTTTCCCCTCAGCTTTTTCAGGGCAGACCCTTTGTTCTACCCCTCCAGTTGCCACTGTCACAACGGATGCCTCCCTGATCGGGTGGGGGGGCCATTATCAGGGCAGGACAGTCCAGGGCACTTGGCAACAGTCAGAATGCCACCTGCACATAAATGTCCTGGAGATGAGGGCGGTGCTTTTGACGTTGCAAGCCCTTCAGAGCTGTCTTCCCACGGGGACTATAGCAATTCAAATGGACAATATGTCTGTGGTGTGGTACATAAACAAGCAGGGCGGAACAAGGTCCTATCCCCTCTGTCGAGAAGCACTCAGACTTTGGCAATGGGCGAGTTCATCTCAACGGTTTCTGATAGCAACGCACATCCCCGGGAAGTCCAACGTCATAGCAGACAGATTGAGCAGAACTATCCTCATGCCTCACGAGTGGTCTCTAAATCAAGCGGTAGCAGACTGAATCTTTCGGAAGTGGGGCCAGCCTTGCTGCGACCTTTTCTCAACTCCCCAAAACAGAAAGTGCCTCGACTTCTTCACACTTTTTCCTCTGCCAGGCCAACCCCTCAGAGATGCTCTTGTTCACGTTTGGCCCCGGGGTCTTCTTTATGCCTTTCCTCCTTTTCCGTTGATCCCGCAATTAATTCAGAAACCAACCGCATTGAGATCCAAAATGATCCTCATTGCCCCCTTTTGGCCTCGACAAGTTTGGTTCCCGTTCCTGCACAAATGCCTACTGGAACAGCCTTGGCATCTGGAACCCCTTCCGGATCTGTTGACCCACCTCACGGGCAAGCTGCATCAGTCTCTACATTCCATCAACCTCACAGCTTGGTTGCTCCACTTCCAGCCATAGCCAGGCTTCCCCTTATTTCTCCTCCTGTTTGTGATATCATTCTGGCCTCCCATAAGTCCAATACTAGGAAGACTTATGCGAGTAAATGGAAGCGTTTTTCACAATGGGCACAAACTAGGTCCTTAGATCCTTTCCATGCACCCATTTATGAGGTTCTGGACTTTCTGGCGGAGCTTTTTCATTCAGGGTCATCATCGGCCACTATCAGGGTACAATTAGCGGCCATTGCTAATTTTCATGTTGGACTCTCAGAAGCAAATATTATGTCCCACAAACTCTGTAAAGCCTTTCTCAAGGGCATTTTTTTGCTCATACCTCCAGTCAAAGATCCACCTCCACAATGGGATTTGAATTTAGTTCTAACCTCACTAATTCTGCCCCCTTTTGAACCTGCAGCTTCTTGCTCCCTCAAACTTCTTTCTTGGAAAACGCTGTTTTTAGTAGCTATAACATCTGCCAGAAGGGTATCGGAACTTCAAGCCTTGTCTGTCCGTTCTCCTTATTTGGTTTCTCATAAAGACAGGGTAACTCTCAGAACAAACCCTTCCTTCCTACCAAAAGTGTTATCGGAAGCAAATCTAAACCACTCCATTGATTTACCTGTCTTTTTCCCAGACTATACCAGCAGGGCTGAACAAAAATTACATTCATTAGATGTTCACCGCCAATTACGGTATTACCTAGACAGGACAAAACAATTCAGAAAGTCAGACCAGCTCTTTCTCTCTTATGCTGCAGGCAAGAAAGGGCTTCCGGTATCGAAGGTTACTCTTTCCAGATGGCTGAAATCTATTATTACCTTGGTCTATGAGTTGAGACACAGGCAACTTCCCTATAGGCCTAAGGCTCATTCAACTAGGGCACTATCAACTTCAACGGCGTTTCAAGCAAGGTTACCACTAGATGCCGTTTGTGCAGCAGCTACATGGGCTTCCAAACATACCTTTATTGCCCATTACAAGCTTGATTTAGCCTCCAGAAATAGAGCTGATTTTGGTTCCACTGTACTCAGGAGTCTGTTTCATTGAGCCACCCAGGACTAAGATGCTAGGGACGCTGTCCCATCCAGCAAGAATGAAGGCGAGAATGACAACTTAACATTAAGAAGTTATGTCTTACCATAACATTCCATGTTAGTTGTCTTCTTCTCGCCTTCTTTCTTGGCCCCTCCCTCCTGCCCCTAGCCTGGATAGACTCGAGGTTCTGAGTCCTTCCATTTCTGGAGATACAATATGTTGCGTCTTTTTCCTTGTATCCTTAGTGTTACTAGCAGGTAATCTATTCTCGTAAAAGAGGATTATAATATTATTATTATAATATTATTATTTATACTATGTCTTAGCTTCCAAACGAGATCTGGGGAGTTAGCGCATGGTATTGTGGGATATAGGGCTGCCTCGAGCCGGTAAAAATAGCTCTCGAGCTATAGTATAGGCCGAGTCGGAGCCGAGGATCGGCTCCGAACCCATCCAGCACGAAAGAAGGCGAGAAGAAGACAACTAACATGGAACGTTATGGTAAGACATAACTTCTTATTCTTTGCTATTGCAACTACTCTCTTAGCCTCTTTGTTTACGAACTAGTATTCCTTCTTAGCCTGGTCCGACTTTTCTACCTCCTACTTTTCGCTGCACTCCTTCTTTCTTTTGATAACTTCATGGACTTTTGTATTCCATCAGCTTTCCTTATGTAGTTTATTTCCATACCTGGCTCAAGTGCATATCTCTTCTAAAGTTCTCACAAGTGCTGTTTTTAGACATTATTGTTCTTCTTCAGCTCTACCTATGTCCTGTTCTTCCTGAGGTGCTAGTACCGTGAACATTGTTTTCCTTGAACTCTTGTGCTTTCACTCCAGTCAACTTTCACATCTTCAGCATAGTATCTTTGACCTTAGAGCCTTCTGTGACCACTGCTTGTAGTAGATTGTGGCCACCAATGGTCTATTTTGTGGGCTTACTGTTTCACTGGAGAAGACTGTCATCTTTAAATCTACCCCATTGTCCTTTCCTTACTATAAGGAAATCTACCAAAGTAATTATTTTTTTAGCACTGTGTTATGCAGCATGGCACAAAACAGCGATATCTTGCTGCAGGTCTCCAGGTCATATGGCAGTGCATCATCTAATTTAGCCAGGCAGAGGAAATGGAAGTTCAGATCTCTGAATACATGTTCAGCAATGTTCCATGTCTGTTATAGTTTAGTGTTGTTCACCTTCTCTGCCACAGTCTGGGGACTGCAGATAGGCATCAGCAAGGCATATCCTGCATTGCCTTCTGTGCACAACAACAAATGCCATTAACAGTTGTCTGCTGCCTCAGTTAACAGAACTGGACAGCCCTGGCTTTTGTGATTGATGGTACTTGTACCTACCAACTAGATTGTTTTGTGTTATTCATCTGTGTTAGCTAATAACCCAGCACAAAAAGCTGGTATAGGCTGTATGGGTGCCACATATGAGAATCATAGGAACTATCTGGATGGTGCATAGACACATTGAGTGTAATACCAGATGCAGTGTGCACATCATCTGGTAGCTAATGGAGTGGAACTCTTCCACTTGATATATCAGACACCACATGAAGCAGATGAAGCTTTGATGGCAATGTGGGCGCTATCATTGGCTCACAGGACAGGGAAAAGAGCTATGTCATAGAATGCTGAAGTAGTGGTGGTTCTGTCCTCTGTTGTCTATGTAAACCAAATGTACTTCTTTGTATGCTTCAGCATCATATCAAGGAAATGGTATAGTTTTTGCAAGACTGATGCCTTTGTAACTCCTAACATGACTCTTTTGGATGTTGAAGGCTCCCTGTAAGAAGGGTAGTTAATGCTACATAAATCTTCTTATCCTGTGGGATGAATGGTCCATTCATCTTTTCCTTGTCATCTATCTAATATGCAATTTATATCATGATATGTTTTGTATAAATACTATTAAGAACAAAACTTGTTTTTCTTACCAAATAGATGTTGTGTATTTTTGACTTATTCAACATGTAGGATGTCTGATCTGATTGGATCCAACCTCAGCTCCTTATACCACTGTATTGAATCCAAGAACTCTTACCCCTCCCCTACCCACAATTCCCCTCTGCTCCCTCAATTACCTCATATCTTGTCTTTCAAACCAGACGTGCTTACCGAAAGCTCCATCCTATTTCATGACAAGTGAAAGATTATTGACCTTTTTCCTTCTCTCTTTAGCTTAATAGTTAGACTACTACATTTATCATTTAGTATTTAGTAGTCGGAATTTAGGCTAGTTAATAAGAGTTTTTTTGTGTGTTTAATTTCATAGAATGTTCTATTGATCTTACTGTTATATAGTAATAGTTGCATGCATATAAAACCTTTTTTGATGTCTAAGAAGTTTACTTGATTTAAAAATGTTTTTCCTGTTGGCATGCTCTTTGCGTGTACTGCCTAGGACCTTCCCACTTGCAGGACACCTGCAGTATTTGTGCTATATTTGGCACAAGGGCTCCCCAGGGAAGAAAAGAAAAATTTACTGTGAAAGGACTTTTTCCCCCTCAGAAAGTGTCCAAAATGTCCATGGATCCAAAGGCACTGTCTGCCTGTCCAGCTGACAAGAAGAGAGGAAAAGAGAGAAAGAGTGATCTAAGGAGGAAGAGATAGAGAGAGAGACAAGAGATAGACAAAGCTAAGCAAAGGTCTCTGCATCCGAGTGCTGTTTCAGGCCTGGCACTTGGGCTGTCAAGGCAGTTGGATTCTACTGCAACCAGGATCTGAACTGCCTCCCTGAAAACTTCCTTTTCTGCGTGGCCGATCAGCCCCAGTCTTCACTGCCTTATACTTCAGAATCTACCTTCAAGACCCCCATCAGTAGCTTCTTCTTTGAGGTCTGTTCGATCCACTAGAAGTTGAACTGAAATGGATGTCGACCTTATGATGAGGAAGTTTTTAAGGACACAGATTTAGCTGATAGTCCTCCCGGCTTCATCCTGAAGGAGAGGACAAGGATTGGATCCAATGACCTCGACCATATTCATTCCGATGCAGCCTCCCTTTCTAGAGCTGATACCTATGGGTCCTTACCCACCCACCATACCAGTGTTGGATCCAATAGCACTGGAGACTTTGGCTTTTTCACTCACTTTTTCGGCACAGATGCATTCGGCTTGAGTAGAGTCCTGAAGCCAGAGCATTAGAGTCAGGGACCCAACAAGGGAGTTGACTCCAAAGTTTTCAGAGCTGTCCCTACCCCCACAGGACTTTGGCTCTAGATAATTCAGTTCTGAGGTCCTCCTCCCAGCTGCCCCCCCTTTGGAATCAGAAAGGCGCCGATTACTCTGCCATTATGGGTGGTTCCTCCTTCGCTCCATTGTTGGAGTCATCTTTCGAGGCCGTGGAGAGGGCAATGGCTGGACCAAGAAGACTGGTGTGTACCTGTGCTTTCTTCCTTTTATTTAAGTTGACATGGATGGGTGGACCCAGTTAGCTTCAAGAATGGCTGATTGTCAACCTCCACATCTGACTCCAAGGTGGTGCCTTAGGAGGCCGTGCGACACATTCCCTGGAAAAGGACTCACTAGCAGAAGCATATGGACTCCTCTCCTGAGTCTGTCATTGAGGACGCTAATTTGGATGATGGAGAAGATTTCCCAAGATCTTCCTGAAAACGCTTCTTTTGGAGACATTTTGGAATTGATGAAATAGGTGGGAGGGGTGGTCCACAGAAGCTCCTTCTTCTGATGAGTCGGTGTTTCTTGAAGCTTTTGGGTCTGTCCCTTCAATGTCCTGAGTGGTTTCCCCTACTGACACCTTGATAGATCTTGTTGGTCAGAAGGCTTGGAAGGAACCTGAAGTGGCAGAGCCTAGCCCAAAAAAGCTGGACAAGATTTTAGTTGCCCCTAAAGATAGGAAACATTGATCCAGGGGACCCCCAGTAGATGGGGTGGTAGCAGCAGCCACAAAAAAAGGAACTGTCAGAGGAAAGTTCCTCTGTCCATACAATGAACTGGTGTGTTGGACAGACTGAGTAAATGGGTATAAGCTTCAGCAATATTTTCACTCCGAGTGCTGAATTATCTAGCACACCTGATACATTTCCAAAGAGATTTGATCAAGGAGCTTTGCAAGTCTCTTTTGGATATCTTACCTACGGATGTCTAGAAAACAGCAGTCACCTAAATGTCTACCCTACAATCTTCCTCTAATATAGCCATGAGACTGGTATCTAATGCAGCTGATCATTCAAAAGGGCATTTAGCAAAGGTATTACCATGCAATATCATGCCTGGATGCGGCTCTGTGATTTTGCAGAAAACTTTAAGATGTCCTTTATAAATGCCCCCATGATGGTTTCGCCTTGTTTGTACCAAAAGTGAAAGAAACACTTACCAGGTGCAAATAGGATGGTAAGACACTGTCTGCCACAGGATCCATTTTTCTACTCCTCAAGGATCCTTTTCTAGGAATCAAAGAGGTGGTAGGAAAATGTGCTTTAAAAAGCCCCAAGGTTTTCACCAGGATATTCCTGGGGACAGGCCCTCTCCTAGGCAGAGGGGGAGGCAACCTGACTGGATGTCACCCATGAGGCAGGGATGGTCCACAAAATAAAGGTTTGCTGTTCACTGAGAAATCTTATCAGCATCCCTGAACGTTTGCCTGATTACTGCACTCTGGAGGCAGTCTGGAGTCAGGGAATGCTTTTCCTTGCACCATGTAGCCTGGCAAAGAATAACTTCCAGTTCATGGGTGTTAAGGACTATCACCAGAGGTTATACAATAACCTTTTTATATTCCCCAAGGACAAGACTAAATATTCCTGATAATCCACCCAATCAGTTGAAATCTGCAGCAATAAACATTTCAAAGTTACTAAACAAAAGAGTCATCCACCAGTCCCCATAGACCAGTTAGGATCCAAAGTCTATTTCAGGTTTTTTTTAGTCCCAAAAAAAGACAAGGAACCTCAGACCAATACTGAATCTCAGCAATCTAAATCAGTATGTCGAACAGACTGAATTCCAAATGGTCACGGTACAGTCCATTCTATGTCTTCTGAAGAAGAATGATTGGATGTACACTATCGTTCTCCAGGATGTCTACTATAATATCAAGTTCCAGAGGCAAAAACTCTCTGGGTGTTCACTAAGAAAATGGCAGTTGTAACAACTTATCTCTGGCTACAAGGAATCCAGGTCTTCCTGTATTTAGATGATGGGGTTCTAACTTGTCCTATGGAGATTGTCTGAAATCACTGTCATTTTATTCTGTTTCATACAGACTACTCAAGAGGTGATCTCTGCCTTGCATGTAAGACCATCTCTGACCCTGCATTATTGGGAATGCTTCATATCTAAAATCAAATGGTACATGGGTTACTCGCTCTAAAGACCTTAACCTGGTATGTGACATTAATAAATCCTTCTGGAGGGACAGATTTGTCTCCCAGAGGTTACTACACCTTTGGAACAGACTTTCACTTCATGTCAAACAGAGCACCTCATTGGCCCTCTTCAAACCCCTCTTCAAACCCAATCTGGATGATTGGATGGGTGACCATAAATTCATCCTGGGGGTTCCACCCGTGTCCCTCTTTGACAGGTGCAATAGGTGCTGATTGTGGAAAAAAGGGTAAGAACTTGGCTAGGCTTGTAAGGGCCCTAGGGCCATTAGCCTAGTAACTTCCTATGATCCTATGAACTGGTACCTCCAAGGAAAACGCCAGTCAGTCCTTCTGTCCCTGCAGCTTACTTGGAAATATCAGTAAACTTCAACAAGATCAAATCACTTCCCTGTCAAAGCATAGAATTTATAGGCTGTCAAATAGACACAGTACATCAGATAGCAAAACTCACCCTGGCAAGAGTCAGATCTTTAAGGTCAACGGCACTTCATATGTTACAACACCCTCATCATCAAGCAAGGCTCATTCTATGACTGATGGCCTCCTCTATCACTGTGGTACCTTTGGCCAGATATCATATACAGCATATGTCTTACAGCAGGCACTATCAGTGCAGTGGTCACAGAAACTCCAACCTGTTCACACCAGGATTCATCTGACGCAGGTGTGTAGGGATCATATACAGTGGTGGATTACGTCCCAGACAGTTGTTCAGGGCAGATCCTTTTTTTCTACTCCCAAAGCCACAGCCACCACGGATGCCTCCCTTCTATAGTGGGGGGGGGGCATTACAAAGGGAAGACAGTTCAAGGGATGTGGTCATCAGCTGTGGCCACACATCACATCAGTGTCTTGAAGTTGAGGGCGGTTCTCCTAACATTGCAGACGTTTCAGGACCTCCTACCCAAAGATGTGATTGCTATCCACTCAGACAAAATGTCAGTGGTCAGGTACATCAGCAAACAAGGTGAAACATACTTGTACCCTCTTTGGTGGGAAGCCATGAGAGTTTGGCAATGGGCAATGTCTACAGACCTCTTTCTAGCAGCAATGCACCTCCCTGGGATGTCCAATATTCTGTCGGACAAATTGAGCAGAGCTATACTATTGCCTCATGAGTGATCTCTCAAACGAACAGTGGCAGTGGAGATTTTCAGCTGCTGGAGTCAACCTTGCTGTGACCTTATGCTTTGCACCTTAGCAACAAATGCAAAAGTTGCCTCACCCTCATCCCTCCACAGGAATAGTCACTGAGAGATGCTCTGGTCCTTTACGTCTCTCCAACAATTTCTGTCATCATCAGATTCATTCAGAAAGCCATGGAATACAGAACTATGGTAATCCTCATTGTTCCCTTATGGCCTTGGCAGGTATGGTTCCCTTTCTTTGGCCTCATCTTCTGCATCCAACATGGGATCTGATGTTATCATTTTCATTCATTCTTCAACTGTTGGCTTCAGATCCAATCCACAGATCTGACTCAACCACTTTTTACAGCTCATGGAACTCTGAAAGCTCTAGAGATCCACTCTTACCCATAATGCACTCATCCCCTACCATACCTGAGATCTCATTTGTTGCTTTTCCCATTTGGACATTGGTCGCTGTTAGCTTTCGAGTACTTTTTGTGGTTAGTGAGTAATTTAAAAAACTTATTCCTAATAATCTTCTGTATTTGAATTTTCTACCTTCAATGGTTTTAGCTTATCCTCTATTGCCCTTGTTAACTTTTATAGTGTATATTATCTTAATTACCATTGTTGTTAATTCCTTTTCTCTCTTTTACCTTTTCAAGTATTTTTTTGTTATTAACCATTGATGTTATGTGATCCTATCTCGCCTACATTCTGACTGATGGGTTCGGAGCCGATCCCTCGGCTCCGACTCGGCACGCTTATGCTATAGAGCGAGGCCTCTAATTGGCTGAGCTATCTTTATCCCAGGATGCACCACCACTAATCCCCAGATCTCATTTGCCGCTTACAGAGCTTGGACGTGGTCTCAACATTGGCTGGGCTAAGTACTATATATTAGGCTTTTTTCCTGTCAGTATTTGCTTCATTTAAACCCAAAAGCTGCTTTAACGGCTATTTTTTGTGTACGAGTGTGTTTCTAACAGTTTCATTGAGATTTTCGTATATTTTCCTGTCAGAGAAGGTTCCGTTTAAGTTAGAGGGGCCTTCCCCTGTGCTAACTACTTTAGTGGTTGTGTGTGGGTCAAGTACCCGTTTGAGTTAGTGGGTCTTGACCCTCCTTGTTTCCCCTTTCTCTTTCTCACATTTCTTGTGTGTAAAAAAAAAAAAAAAAAAAAAAGTTCTTTAGTTTAAATATTTTTCCTGAGTTAGTGGCATACATTTTTTGTTCGTGTGTGTCAAACACTTAAGTTACTGTTGTTGTCTGTTTTTTGGTAGGATTACGTCTAAAGAACTTAAACCCTCCGGGTTTAAAAAGTGCACGAGGTGTGGGTTCAAAATGTCCATAACGGACGACCACTCCTCGTGCGTCTATTGCCTTGGCGCTAAACATCTGCAGGAATCATGCAGTGTATGCCATGCGTTTTCTTCCAGAGTCCTCCAGGAGAGGAAAAACAAATTAATCCTCAAAGGATTAATTAAGCCTTCTTTTGAGGAGGCTTTATCTTCCTCTCCGTCTCCTTCTAAAAAGAGGAAAGCGCCGGCTCCGATCAGTCAGTCGGAACCGACGGCTAAGAAAACTAAGCAGACTTCTCCATCGGCTCCACGGACTTCGGAGCCGAGGTCGGAACGGTCTGCCTCGATGCCTCCAGCCTCGACCCCTCTGGTTTCGGAGCCGAGGTCTGGGGCATCGAGGCGGGTCACCCTCATCGGCTCCACTGATATTGGAGCCGATAAGGGTCATCGGCTCAGACACTTCCCCCTCGGAGCCGAAGTCCTTATCGGCACCGAGGGAAATTTCCTTGAAGGTTTCCTCGGAGCCGATAATTGTTGAGTCTTTTCGGAGCCGGTTCCCGAGCCCTTCGGAGTCGATGGAGAAATCGGTTCGGCCCTGATCGGTATCCTCGAGATCATCCAGGATGCCTGATCGGACATCGACAGGGTGCTCCTTCGACTCTTCCAGTCTCCGGTGTTCCAAAAGATGGTTTCGGCTCCAGCCCATTTGGCTTCGGAGCTGATGGTCCACCCCCCTACTGTACTTCCTCCTCCAACAGCTTCGGCACCGTTGGAGCAGGTGTTGGTGGAACCAGTGGAGGTGTTAGGGTCGGGCCCGACCCTTGCTCCGACTCCGGCTCTTGGGTCGGAGTTCAGTGCACGGACTTCTTCCTTCGGCCCTGGGGGGGAGGCTTCGGGATTGATGCTTTCGGTCCCAAGTCTCCCTCTTGGTGCGTTGGCGGGAGTACCGCCCACTGTCGTACACGGAGGGGACCTTCCCAGGATTCTGGTGGTCCCGCCTTCAGGGCTATGAGGAGTGCTCTAGCCAAATCTTCATTGGCTACCTCCACAGTTTCCCCAGCTCCTTCCCTACATTTGGAGACTGGGTCGTTGGCAGTCCCCCTGTCCGTAGACAGCGGAGCCCCTGGGCCTCAGGTTACCCCCGCTGGGGTTTCTCCCCCTCCTGGAGGTCCTTCTGAAGCCTCTTCGAAGAACCTCCCAGGAAGAAAACGTGCAAGAGGAAGCACGTTGACTGACCTGATGAGTCTTTGACATCTGACACCGATCTCGATGATGCAGAGGGGTCCCCCAAGTCGTCCTCGGATGATGTCTCCTTTGCAGACATCCTGGAAGCCCTAAAACAACGAGGCGGCTGGCAGTCCAAACCTCCCTCTGCTGATGAGTCGGTGTTCCTGAAGGCCTTCGGGGCTCAGCCCTCCGCCTCCTGGGTGTCTCCGCCCTTCGACGAGCTCTTGGATTTGATCTGTCGAAGGGCGTGGGAACACCCAGACTCTGTGGAACCGGTGCCCGCTCGTCCAAACAAATTTCTCTCGGCGCCCCCAGATAGAGAGTTCCTTACGAAAGGTGTGGCTGTGGATGCTATGGTGGTGGCATCTGCTACCCAGCAAGATGTAGCAGAGGCTTCTACGTCCGTCCATCCTCCTAATAAGGAGTCTAGGAGCATGGATCGGTACGGTAAGCGCACCCTTAGTTCAGCGGCCTTTACTCTGAGGTCTTTGAACTACCTGACGCACTTTACGAGATTTCAGAGGGATCTGATTAAGGAGCTATCCGATACCCTCTTAGGTAACCTGCCTGAGGCGCTGGCCCAGATGGTTGGATCTCAGCTGGCTACAATGTCGTCCATTTCGAACTCGTCCATGAGGCTCATTTCATATGCGGCCGAAGGGGCGAGTAGAGCGGCGGGTACAGGCATTGCTCTACGGAGACAAGCCTGGCTCCACCTGTGTCATTTCGCGGAGGCCTTCAAGTCTTCATTTGCCGACGCCCCCTTTGATGGGTCCTCCCTGTTTGGGCCCAAGGTAAAAGACACACTTACCCGCTGTGAACAGGAGGGTAAGACTCTGACTGCCGTAGGGGCACGATTTTCCACTCCCTTTCGGCCTTATCCCAAGGCTAAAAGAGGAGGGAAGATGTGGTTCCGTAGATCTCAGAAGTCTTACCCCTCTCAGCAGGAAGGTTCCCCCTCCAGAGGCAGAGGAGGGGGAAATTCATCAGGAAGATGCCGTCCCAGAGGCGGCAGAGGCCCTCGCAACACTGGAGACCGCGAGTCCTTTCGTGGCTCTTCAGCTTTTCATAGTCCCTGAGGGATTGCCCGACTGTGCTGCTCCAGAGCCAGTCGGGGGTCGTTTTTCGAAGCACCGGAAGGCCTGGGAAGGGATCACTCAGGACCGATGGGTGCTCCGAATTATCGCCGGAGGTTACTCCATCCCTTTCTGTTGCCCCCCCCCCCAGTCCAAAAAAATCCCGGACCCGCCACCCAGTCAATGGGATACCGCAGCCTCAGAAATTTCAAAGCTGCTGCAAAAAGGAGTCATCCAACCGGTCCCCGCAGACCAGATCGGATTAGGGACTTACTCAAGATTCTTTTGGTGCCAAAAAAGACCGGGGACTTGAGGCCCATTTTGGACCTAAGCAACCTAAACCGCTCAGTCAAGAAGTCCAAGTTCCGAATGGTCACTTTACAAACCATTCTCCCATTGTTGGAGAAAGGTGTTTGGATGTGCTCCATAGACCTCAAGGACGCGTATTACCATATCAAAATACATCAAATGTCCAGGAGACACTTGCGCTTCAGCCTAGGAGGCAGTCATTTTCAGTTCCGTGCGCTGCCCTTTGGTCTCACCACAGCCCCCAGGGTGTTCACCAAATGCTTGGCAGTAGTGACTGCTCACTTGAGAAGTCTAGGATTCCAGGTGTTTCCGTACCTAGACGACTGGCTACTAACTGCCACCTCCAAGCATCTACTTCTACGGAGCCTGCAAGCCACAATATCACTGGGCAATTCCCTTGGAATCACCTTCAATTGGCCAAAGTCTGTGTTACGGCCATCTCAAAGAATAAGATTCATAGGGGTAGAGATAGATTCAAACCAGATGCGGGTCTATCTACCTGCAGACAGAATTCAGACCATTCAAAATCAGGTTCGAGCCTTATTTCCCAGGTCCAAAGCCCCAGCCAGAATGGTCCAACAGCTATTGGGATCGATGTCTGCCACAGTTCTGCTAGTTCCCTTGGCAAGGTTACACATGAGAATCCTCCAGTGGCTTCTTTCAACTCAGTGGTCCTTTCAGGAACTCCCTCTCAATCATCTAATATGGATCACAGAATCTTGCAAACGGGACCTTCGCTGGTGGCTAGTGTCCTCCAATTTGGATCAGGGACGACCCTTTGTTCTTCCTCCTCCGGCGGACACTTTGATCACGCGGACGCCTCCCAGACGGGGTGGGGGGGCATTCCCTGGGCATGTCAGTCCAAGGCAAATGGCACCCGGAAGAGACCCCTCTCCACATCAACATCCTAGAAATGAGGGCAGTACTCCTGTCCCTTCAAGCCCTTCACGATTACCTCCCTCAGGGCATAATTGCTGTTCACTCAGACAACATGTCAGTTGTCTGGTACCTGAACAAGCAGGGAGGGACCAGATCCTATCCTCTTTGCAGAGAAGCGATGAGAGTTTGGGAATGGGCAGTCTCGACCAAACGCTTCCTAGTGGCTACTCACATACCGGGCAAGTCCAATGTCATAGCCGACAGGTTGAGCAGAACCATCCTCTCTCCTCACGAATGGTCTCTGAATATGACAGTTACAAGGCAAATTTTCAGCGAATGGGGAGTTCCGTGTTGCGTCCTCTTCGCGACTCCGCTGAATGCGAAGTGCAAAGAATTTTTCTCCCTAACCCCGGCTCCGGGGAAGAGCCCCATGGATGCATTAGTCCATCCTTGGCCCACCGGCCTGCTTTATGCCTTCCCTCCAGTTCCTCTCCTCCCCAGGGTGATTCAAAAGGCATCTCTCTTAGGGAGCAAGATGATCTTAATTGCTTCTTACTGGCCTTGTCAAGTGTGGTTTCCCTATCTTCGGAAACATGCTCTGGAAGGTCCATGGTTCCTGGACCAGGTCCCAGACCTACTGATTCATCAGTCGGGACTACTACACCAGTCCCTACACACCTTAAAATTGACGGCCTGGCTCCTCCTCTTCCGACGATAGTCAGGAGACATGCACTGGATCCAGATGTGGTGCACATATTATCTTCAGCCCACAAGTCTGCTACGAAGAAACTGTATTCTAGCAAATGGAAAAGGTTTGCTATTTGGGCTCAACTCCGGGGCCTGGACCCCATTTCTACTCCCGTGGCAGAAGTACTCAAATTCCTGACCTCTCTTTTCAATCAAGGCTCTTCAGTTTCTACCATTAAAGTACAATTGGCAGCGATTTCTAATTTTCATGAATCCATAGACCCACCTTTAATGAGCAACAGGTTGTGTAAGACCTTCTTGAAAGGTGCTGCTCTATTAAGACCTCCGATTTCTCATCCTGCACCTCCATGGGATCTCGATATAGTATTACGTGCCTTGACTTCTTTTCCCTTTGAACCGGCAGCTACCTGTGATCTAAAGTTTCTATCATGGAAGACAGCCTTTCTAGTGGCGATTACTTCAGCCAGAAGGGTTTCAGAACTTCAAGCTTTGTCAGTGAAACCCCGCACTTGGTTTTTCATACAGACAGGGTGTCCCTCAGACCAAATCCTTCTTTTGTTCCTAAAGTCTGTTCTACTTTATGCTTGCAACAGTCGTTAGAGCTTCCAGTTTTTTTCCCAAAATACTCCAATAAAGCGGAGTTTATTTTCCACACACTAGATGTCCACAGACAGTTACGTTTTTATTTAGATAGGACCAAACAATCAAGGAAAACAGATCAGTTGTTTGTATCCTTTGCAGAAAACAAATTGGGCAACGCTGTCACAAAGGTCACTATTGCCAAATGGATCAGGGACTGTATTACTCAAGCTTATATTTATTCTAACAAAGAGCTTACCACATCTGTTAAGGCTCATTCTACAAGGGCTATGGCTACTTCGGTAGCATTTCATTCTAAGCTTGCTATTGGTGACATTTGTGCTGCGGCTACATGGTCTTCCCCGCACACCTTCATTTCTCACTACAAATTAGATATGGCATCTAGAGGACGAGCTTCATTTGGTTCCACAGTGCTCAGGAGTGTTTTCCAATGAGCCACCCGGGATTTAGGTGCTAGGGACGCTGTCCCATCAGTCAGAATGTAGGCGAGATAGGATCACATAACATCTTTTAGTTATGTACTCACCATAACTTCAGATGTTTGGGATCCATCTCGCCTACATTCCTAATAACCCACCCTCCTTCCCCCTTCCTTGGAGATCAGAGGATATCAGAAGGTCCGAATCCTGTTGTTTCACCTTGAAACATCTAACAATGTTATATAAACAAGCTGTGCATGTGTGCATGAATGCGGACAAACAAGATCTGGGGGATTAGTGGTGGTGCATCCTGGGATAAAGATAGCTCAGCCAATTAGAGGCCTCGCTCTATAGCATAAGCGTGCCGAGTCGGAGCCGAGGGATCGGCTCCGAACCCATCAGTCAGAATGTAGGCGAGATGGATCCCAAACATCTGAAGTTATGGTGAGTACATACTAAAAGTTGGCCTTTTTTCTCTGAGTTAATTACTTAAAAAAAAAAAAAAACTTCTCTTTCCATACCTTCTTCTTTCTGAACTATTCAGTAGTAATGTCAGAAAAACCTTCAAGTTTTAAAAAATGTAAGGCCTGCGGCTATGAGATCCTTTTGTTTGATGAAGATGACTTATATGTGTATTGCTTAGGCCCAGCCCATTTGAATTCTATATGTGAGATATGTAAGGGCTTTAATCCAAGTGCCCTTATCAACCATAAGAGTAAATTAATACTGCGGGGTTTAATGCCTTCATCATCATCTGATACAGCATCTGGGGCTCAAATCCCCATGAAAAGCAATAAGAAGGAGGCTAAAAAATATCATTTGGACCCATCAGGCTTCTCTGCTCTGAGTTCAGAGCTGCCTTCGAATATAGATAAATCATCGGATACAAATGTAAAACCTCTGATCCATTCTCTTCAGATACAAAGTCTAAAACCTCAGATCCAGCCCCATCAGATCCAAAGAAACATAAAGATGGATCTGCTCAAATACGGTCTCCTCACACTCTGCATCCAGTAACCTCTCGTCTCCCATCTCCTTTCCTGTAGAGATGTCAACACTCCAGGACCTCATCCATTTCTTCATCGTCTCGATTCTCCAGATGTTTGACCAAAGCAGATGTGGACAGAATGATGAAGAAAGTATTGTCAACACGAATTCAAATGGGGGTTCTCCCGGCTCCTACATCATCGGGTCCGGAGACCTTCATTAGTACTACCCCACCTATTTTTTCTCCTTCCCTGATTCTACTTTACTTTTTGGAGCAGTTGGATCTGAGAATCCCAGATCCATCTTGAACAGACCTGAAGATCATTATATGTTTTACTCTGGTACTGTCTCTGAGCCATAGCATCTGTGTTGGATCCGAGGTGTTGGAGTTGACTCCAAGATTTTCAGAGCTGTCTCTGCCCCTTGGAGCCTCAGTTCTTGATAGCTCAGCTCTGACCCCTGCCTTGAGTGGTTTGCCTTCAGATCGGAAGGAATCGACATCTTGGAAGCCTTTGACCATCATGTGTCTGCAGTGGTGAGGAAATCATTCTATGCTGCACAACTTATAAACAAAGGTATGACATCTATGTCTAAGGAAGGCATTGTTCCACTGTATTTTGCATTAATCAGACCTATGATTGAGTACTATGCCTCCTTTGGTATTTATCTAACCAGGCATATATCCAACAATTGGAACGTCCACAGAGGTTTCTCACTAAAAGACTACAGGGCGTAAGTAAAATGTCCTATGCAGACTGCCTCAAGACCCTATCCCTGTATTCTGTCTCCTACAGGCTTTTGAGAGGAGATCTATGCCTGGCATAGAGGGCATTGTCAGACCCCACTCTGATGGACCTCCTGCATATCCAAAAAACAAACAGCACCAGAATTATCCATTCTAAAGACTTAAACTTTGCCTGTGATATAAATAGGACCTGCTGGAGAGATAGGTATGTGTATCAGAGAATACCCCGTCTATGGAATGGGCTCCCCATCCATTTGAAGCAGAGTTACTCCCTAACCCAATTCAAGTGCAACTTGGACGATTGGATGGGAAACCAGAAATTCATCCCTTGTTTGGCACCTATGTCTCTAATGGACACAGGCAACCTGTAAATGGTTCATCTACCAGGCCCATGCTTACACTTATCAAGGGTATCAGAAGTTGTCAGAGATTTGGGATGCATGGCTAGGCTTAAAAAGGCCTTTGTGGTCATTAGTCTAGTAAACACCTATGAACCTATGTCTTCTCATAGCTGTCAGTTTCTTTCTTCCAAAGACATTCCAAATTCAAGGTAGTGGAGAGTTTTCTCTGCTCCAAGAGAAAGGATACATCCACCTTCCTCTGCTCCATATTAGTAGACTCAGTTGTCTTTGTGTCAAGAGCCTCAACTTTCTATTCCACAAGGATAGTCAGCTCAAAGTTTTCAGGATAGCCCTCAGGGTAAAGTTTCTTCTGATACTTTTCCGGAGCACCCCACTGAAGAAGCCTCTAGGAAGAGAAAGTACAAAAGGAGCACATTGACTCTCCGCAAGTGTCTGGCACAGAAGATACTGATTTTGATGAGGGGGAAGAGTCCCCAAGATCACCACCTGATGTCTCATTTGGAGCCATATTACAGATCCTCAAGCAACAGGGTGGCTGGTCGACCAGCAACCCTTCCCAAAAGGAATTAGTATTCATGGAAGCTTTTAGAGCTGGCCCTTGTACCTCCTGGATGACTCCATCCACTGATGAGCTCATTGATTTAATCTCTCGATAGGCATGGAAGAAACCTGACTCCAGTGAGCCAAACCCCAAGAGACTAGCCAGGATTTCGGCACCACCCAAGGATAGGGATTTTTGGAGCAAGGGAGTACCAGTTGATGCCTTGGTCATAGTGGCAGTCACATAAAAGGAACTTGTAGAACAAAGTTCCTCTATTCACCCCCCCCAACAGAGAGTCTGGGGCGCTGGACAGATTCGCGAAACATGTATACCCTTCATCAACCTTTGCACTTCTGTTGCTGAACTATTGACACACTTCACCAGACATCAGAGGGATTTTATTAAAGCCCTCTTCAAATCCTTCTCTAGGACCATTACTTCTGAGGCCATGAGCTCTACTCCCTCACAGTTGGCTAACCTACAGTCCATTTCAAATGTGTCCATGAGGCACATTTCACATGCAGCTGAATATACCTCAAGGAAGGCGGGTTCAGGCATTTCCATTAGGAGATATGCCTTGATGTGCTTGTGTGATTTCTCAGAGCCATTTAAGTTGTCTTTCGTCAGTGCTCCCTTTGATGGAAGTTCTTTATTGGGCCCTAAGATTAAAGACACGCTGTCCACTTGTGAGCAGGATGGTAAGACCCTGTCTGCAGTGGGTGTATGTTTTTCGACTCCTCAAAGAGCCTTCTTTATGAATCGACAAGCTGGTTGAAGAATGTGGTTCAGAAAGTCCCAGGGTCTTTTCCATAATGCACATGGAGATAGAGTTCCCCCTTCTGCCCCTGGGGGAACTAACGGAAGACGCCACCTGCATGGCAGAGGAGACCCACAGAACTAAGGTGCTAGGGACACTTTCTCTGATAGATCCTACCAGTGCTCCTGAAAGGAGGCCCAATTGTCCTCCTCTGAAGGCAGTCAGGGGTCATCTATTCCTACACCAGAAAGCCTGGCTAGAGATTACAAAAGATACATGGGTGTAGAGACCAGTTGGCATAATGGTTAAGGTCTTTGCCTCCCATGCACAAGGTACAAGATTCGATCCTGACCTCTGATCAATGCCTGTTTGGAGTTTGCATGTTCTCCCTGTGTCTCCTTGGGGTTTCTCCCACGTCCGAAAAACATGCTGAGTGTTTCCATCTCAAACTCACCAATGAATGGAGCTGTGGGCAGCAGCACAGACTCTACATGGTGCCCTATAGGGGAAGAGTTGTACAGCCCAACTGCTTTGGGCATCTAATGTGGTGCGCAGTATCCTCAAGATAGGAGAACATGGATCACAGACTGCGTGCCGTGGCAGGGCTAGCCACTTGACAGTGTAAAATATGGCTCTAGGTGATTTTGTCTAGAGCACTACAGAATCATGAAAGCCCAAAATCCTGAAGACCAAAATCCTGAGACCAAAATCCTGAAAGTTCAAAATCCTGAAAACACACAGGATACCAACACTTACTATATTCCAGCACAAGTACATACAGAAACATATTACCCTTCAACTATATGCAGGGGGGCAAGCCCCCTTGCACCCCCACATCCCCTGCCACTTAAATATAACAACTCTGAGATTGCACTTCAGTACAGTAAGTGAAATCTCGGAGTTACTATATTTAAGTAGCAGGGGGTGTGGGGGTGGCCCCCCTGCTTATACTTGAGAAGAGTAATATGGTTTGTGTTTTATTTGTTTCTGTATGTACTTGTGCTAGAATATAGTAAGTGTTGGTATCCTGTGTGTTTTCAGGATTTTGAGTTTTCAGGATTTTGGTCTTCAAGATTTTGGGCTTTCAGGATTCTGTAGCGCTGCTGATTTTGTCATGTTGACTAATGTCGCCAAAATGGGCATGGGCATTTACCGGTGATAAGTGGGTTGAGAACCCAGCCTACTCTGACCTACACCAGGGACCCTTGCTAAAGGTGGGAGGGGTATATGTGCCCATCATGAAGCCCAGCAGCCCAGGGTCAATAAGCTACTGGTCGGACAGTGTCTAGTTGCCCAGCCTGGGTTACCTGGAATAGCTCTGTTGAGCGAAAGCTGGGAGTAAAACCAACCAACCTGTCAAACATAAATTGCTATGCTTAATGTAGGTTCACTGACAGGATGCAGCTTGGAAGTGGATGACATGATGATACGGAGGAGGCTGGACATCCTATGTATCCAAGAGATGAGATGGAATGGGAGTGCAGTAAAGCCACTTGGCTTGGGATCCAGACTCTACTACTCAGGAGGGGAACAGGCTAGAAATGCAGTGATAATTGTGTGGTAATTGTGGTGAGAGAGAGGATTCAGAAGGCAGTGAGGGTTATCATCAAAATTAATGACAGACTCATGGCAATCATACTTCAGTGTAATGATAGGGCAGTATTCATATTCTCAGCCTATGCCCCACAGCAGGGTTGTGATAGTGAGGAAAAGAGTGCATTCAGACAGCAGCTGCAGGACTTACGAGATAAAGCAGGGCAACATGAATTGGTGTTGATAATGGGTGACTTGAATGCATGTATCGGTACAGACAGAGCAGAATATGAGGACTGCCTGGGTCCACATGGGTGGGGCAACAGGAATAAAGAAGGAGAAGCCATTCTAGACTTCTGTCTGGCAAATGGCTTGATATTAGCCAACATATGGTTCAGAAAGAGAGACAGTCACAAGATCACATACAAGAGTAGCCAACATGCAACTCAAGTAGACTTCCTCCTAGTAAGGAAAAGGCACTGGGGTAGAATCCATGATTGCAAAGTCATCCCCAGTGAAACAGTTGGCTCACAGCATAAACCACTAGTTGTAACAGTCAGCTCAAGTAGTGGTCAGAGAAGGCTCTAAGGCCAACAGAAATCAGGCTGAAGACCTGGAAGTTGACTGGAGAGAAAGTACAACAGTTCAAGGAATTACTCAGGGGACTAGCACTCCAAGAAGAGGAGGAAGTAAGTGGAGTTGAACAAGAATGGCAATGCCTAAAAACAGCATGTGTTAGGACTACAGAAAAGATATGTGGCTGAGCCAGGTATGCAAATAAGGTACATAAGGAAAGCTGGTGGTGGAATGCAGAAGTCCAGGAAGTCATCAAAAGAAAGAAGGAGTGCAGGAAGAAGTGGGAGATAGAAAAGACTGACCAAGCTAGGAGGGACCACTGGTTGGCTAACAAGCTAAGAAAGAAGTTGCAACAGCAAAGAATAGGGCATCAGATTCATTCTACCAACTTCTGGAAAGTGACTCAGTAAATGGCACAAATAAACTATATCAGGTTGCAAGGCAGAGGCAGAAAGATAAAGAAGATAGTCAGACACCCTTCATAGGGAATGCCAGCAACAACCTGCTCACCAGTCCACAGGACATCAAATGCAGATGAAAGGAGTATTTTCAGCAGCTTCTGAATGAAAAAAAAACACAGGAGCTGTACTGCCCCAGAAACAGCTTACAGTGAGAGAAGAAGAGGAGCAGCACTAAAGAAAATGAAGTCAGGGAAAGCTGCAGGCTCAGATGAGGTCACAACAGATATGACAAAGATGCTGGCTGAGATCGGGGAGAAATGGCTTCTGAGGGTACTAACAGCAATGTGGAGAGAAAGGCATATCCCAGATGACTGGAGAATAAGCACACTCGTGCCAGTGTAGAGGAACAAAAGGGAAATCCACAACTGTGGGCAGTACAGAAGCATCAAACTCCTATTACATTGCATGAAAGTTCTGGAGAGGGTGATTGATAAACAGATATGCAGAGTAGTAGAATGTAAGATGGGAGATGAGCAGTTCAGATTCAGATCAGGATGCAGCACCATTGACCTGATGTTTTCAGTGAGAGATATACCTAAGAAGAAGCTAGAGATGAGAGAGTTCAACTGGGCATTCCTAGAGTTGAAGAAAGGATATGACAAGGTACCAAGAAAGCTGATCTGGGCAGTACTGCAGTGGTTTGAATTCCCAGAAACAGTGGTAGAATTAGTGCAGGCTATGTACAAGGAACCAATGACTCAAGTATGAACAGTGCTCGGCCTCACAGAGGGGTTCCCAGTGGGAGTGGGTGTACACCAGGGTTAAGCTCTCAGCCCACTGCTGTTCATACTGGTGATGGACTACATTACTTTGTATGCAGATGATGTGGCATTTACAGGCAGACTGTGAGCTAGAACTTCAGCAAAGGATAGGAGAATGGAATGCAAAACTGAAGGCACATGGGATGAAACTAAGCACAACTAAGACAGTGGTAATGGCAGCAAACTGGGGAAATCAGAAGAACCTGAGAATAGTGATAGAAGGAAAGATAGTGGAACAGATAAACAGCTTTAAGTATCTGGGAGGGGTTGTTGAGGAGAAGGGAAGTGCCTGAGAAGGGTGGTAGGTTGTCTGTAGAACAGACAAATAAATGAAGACATAAGAGCAGAAGCCAAAGTAACTCCAATTGCAGAAAATATCAAAGAGAACAGATTATGGTGATTTGGACATGTGCAGAAAAGCAGAAGACAATCTGGTGAGGAAGATTTGGGACAGACAGAAAGAAGGTAAGAGGAAGCAAGGACGTCCAGCAAAGTGGTGGCTGGATTGTGTGAAAGAAGATCTGCGACAGTCAGGCATGCGTGTTGAAGAAGGCATGAGTGTGGCACTGAATTGAGAGAGTTGGTGACGGTTAACACGATACCCCAACCCCATGTAGAAAAGAAATGGGAAAAAGGAGGCTGATGACATGGGTGTAGAGGATTATTTCCAGAGGATATATTATACCCTACTCCCTCAGCAGTAAACAGAATTCCTGATGTTCTACCCAGTCAAAGGAAAGCAGCAGCAGCAGAAGTAAAAAAGCTGCTAGAAAAAAGTCATCCAGGAGGGCCATCCCCAACCGGAAGGTGTCCGTAACCTACTCAAGAGTCTTTTTAGTGCCAAAGAAAACAGGGGACTGGAGACCAATTTTGGATCTCAGCAATCTGAGCAAATCGGTTCAGTACACGAAGTTCCAGATGGCCATGGTTCAGTCCATTTTGCCTTTCCAAGGATGACCAGATGTGCTCAATAAATCATTGGGGTGCATACTATCACATAAAAATGAACAGACAATCCAGACGATACCTACGCTTCTGATTAGAAGCCAGACATTACCAATTCAGAACTCTGCCCTTTGGTCTCACCACAGCTCCCACATTGTTCACCAAGTGCATAGCAGTAGTTGCAGCGTACTTTAGGCTGCAAGGATTCCCAGTGTTTCCTTACTTGGATGACTGGCTCATAACCGCTCCAGCCAAGCATCATCTGACCAAAGCATGAGATTATGTACCCAGTTATGCTCCAACCTTGGAATTTCTGTCAGTCGCAATGAATCTCATCTAGAACCAACTCAAATGTTAGAGTATATCAGAGCTTTGCTCCACACAGTATTCTTGACAGCTTCCCTTCCCTTACCAAGGGTACAAGCCATACGATTCCAGGTCAGAAAGATCATTCAAAATTCCTCTATTTCAGCCTGATTGATTCTTCAAGCTTTGGGGTTGATGTCTGCTGGGATAGTTTTGGTTCTTTTTGGTTCTGTTACCATGATACAATATAAAAATTCTTCAGTGGACCCTAAGCAACTCAGTAGTCCATTCTTTATCAACCCTTGTCCACCCAAATCAAAATAACTCAGGCTTGCAAAAATTACCTCATTTGGTAGATTCACTCTGATCAAATAATGCAAGGTTGCCCCATAACTTTCCCTCAGCCCAAGGCTATAGTTACCACAGACGCTTCCCAGATTGGGTGGGTGGGGCGGTTCTTGAGAAAGACAGTCCAAGGCACATGGTCCCCCGAAGAGGCCAGTACACATATCAGTGTCCTAGAAATTAGAGGTGTCCTCCTAGTGTTGCAGGTCTTCCAAAATACTCTCCCCTCTGGGACTATTGCGATTCAGATGGACAGTATGTCATTGGTCTGGTACATCAACAAACTTGGAGGAACTATATCTTACCCCCTGTGTTGAAGCTGTGAGCGTGTGGCAGTGAACAGTTTCTGATAGCAAAGCACATACCAGGGAAATCCAGTGTGATAGCAGACAAATTAAGCAGGCCCATTCTAATGCCTCATGAGTGGCCACTCAACATGAACATGTCAAAAAAGATATTCTATCTATCCGGCCAACCTTACTATGACCTCTTTGCATCTTCCCTCAACAATAAGTGCAGCAGGTTTCCCCCCATTGGCAGAATCACCGGGAGATGCTCTTCTCCATAATTGGCCCTCGGTCTCCTCTACACTTTCCCCCATCCCTCTATTCCCCAAATTTCTTCGGAAAGCATCTTGAGTGAAGAACACTGTCATCCTCATTGCTCCTTATTGGCCTTGTCAAATTTGTTTTCCCTTTCTTTGGCCTCACCTGCTTTGTTCCCCTTGGATTCTGAATTCAACTCCAGACATTCTGTCTCATCCAACAAGCATGGTACACCTAGACATCTTAGGCCTAAAATTAACCGCATGGTTTCTCTACTTCCTTTAACAGCAAGACACTCCAGGCTGTCTTCCCCTGTTCACCACATTCTTTTATCCTCCCACAAAGCTTCCTTGAAAAATATTTACAGAAATAAATGGAAAAGGTTTGTTATTTGGGCACAGCAGAATGACATTGACCCTTTTCAGCAACAGTATCTAAGTTTCTAGAGTTTTTAGCAAAAATCTTTGATGAAGGTGCAAGTTCAGCTTTTACCAGAGCAATGCAAACCTATACAACATTTTCAAAAAGAGTACCTGTTAGCACTGTGTACTGTAACAACTTGGTCTACAACTCATGCCTTTGTATCTCTCATTATAATTTAGATGTACTACAGTCTGGGACTGTCAGATCTTTTGGCTCTACCATACTGAGGAACATCTTTCCTTGAGTCCATCTAGGTCTCTTTTTGTGTAGCTTGCGAATCTGTCCCACACATTGAGTCAGATGAAAATAGACATTGGATACGAACATTATGCACTAACCATATTGTTAGATGTGTTGTCTTAGTTTTCTCTGGTTCAGCTCTCCTCCCAAATTGTCATGTTTTCTTCTTGTAAGGATCAACCAGATCTTGTCTGGACCCTGTCTGACTATTGTTCCACTTTTCTCTATAGTAGATTTTCCCTCAACAGTTTTGGCTTTTCTCCATTACTTCCTACATTAAGACCAGTTGGAGTCAGCAAACTCAGTCTTAGTTAATTCAGGAATAAGAGGAGAATTGTGGGTAGGGGAGGAGTCAGAGCTCTTGGATTCAATACTCTAATATAAGACTCCCAGCTCAGATCCAAGTGGAGCCAACATTCCACATGCTGAACCAGAAGAAAATAAGACAACACGGATTTAATGTTATGGTAAGCATATAACGTTCATTTAATGTTTTCACTTTTTAGTGTCCTTCTAAATAGTAATGACTTAAAGTGAGGTATATGCTTTACAGTCTACCCATACGTTTAACAGAGTCAACAAAAGTCCAATGTTTCTCAGCCACCTTTTCCTTGCAAAGCCATATTGTACAAATGTGACTGATGCTTTATAATTTCATTTCTTCACTAATTTCATTGTTGCTGGTCTACTTCCTTTTCATCTCCATCTCCCAACATCAGACTGATTGAAATCCAAAGTACTCTTGATTCTTCTAGTCAACTCCTGTACATTTTTCTGTCTCTCAAAAGCATTTCTTTGGAACATTGGAAAAGTTCTCAATGGCAAAGTCTTTCTATGAGCTTTATTGTCAGAAGAGTAAGAAACAGAGCCCCCTCCTATTTGATGGCTCAGTTTTTGTTGATTAAACTTTTTTATTTCCTTATTAGTCTGTTCTGCATCAAAAATGTATTTGATACTCCAGGAAAAATATTCTGAATGCAGCTGGGTACAACAGTTTGACTCTCACACCTCTCTCTCTCGACATTGCCTGATTGCTGGGATAAATGTACTTCTCTTCTGCCTGGTTTACAGTGAATAACCATTTTCCACAAACACTCTTTCTCCAATTTTTAATTCTTCTCCCTTCTACCAGAGTTTTGTCAGGATCCACTCTTTCTGCTGGTGAGATAGCATCTTTTCTAATATAGGTCGTGGCTGCTTTCTGATGGACAGCTTCGGATCATACACTCAACGTGCCCTTTCAATTAAAAAATCCTTCTGTGAAATACCAGTCCAGTTGCTTATTTGGTTTTCATAAAATTAATACAGTCCACTCCCTCCAGTTTGTCTGCTACAGCAAAAAAAATTGCAGATTTTCTCTGTGCGCTCTTTTTAACTCTTTGTAAAACAGCTCTTCTTGAGAAGTCTCATAGACAGCCATTTCTTCATTTCAACCTCTGATGTTTGCAATTTGATCAGTTCATCTGAATATCAAGTTAAAGCCTCTTCTGTTTTTTTCCAAGCTTTTGATATTTGAGTTGATATTCTCTTTCAATGTTTCATTTATTTTAATCACCTCTCAATACATTTCATTTATTTTTTCCTCTAAATTCCTGGAAGCTATCTCTTGTAACAAAGCTGAAGCTTGAACTGCTTTTTGTTGAGCAACTGTAGGATTTTCCCCAGTCAGTGTTTTCTTGTCATCTTTTCGACATGATTTTATTTCAAGTTCTCTAAATGTCTTCTTTGCTGTCATACAGGCAGTGTACTTACTGGGTTTATATTATATGTTCGTAGTTTGAAAACTTTGAACGTTAAATCGAATTTAAATGTTCAAAGTTTCAAACATCAAACATATAATTAAAAAAAAAAACAAAACAAAAAAACCCCAAAACAAACGGAACTTACCTGACTAGTGAGCCCCCCTGCACCCCCCCGCTCTTTAAATATACCAACTCTGAGACCGCACTGTAGTGCGGTAAAGGGAAGATTTCCCTACCGCCGTTAGTTTTGGGTTTGAGTTGTTTGTTTTACATATGTTCTAAGTTTTATAACTTCGAACATTTAAATTCGATATTTTAAAGTTCAAAGTTATAAAACTTCGAACATATTATATAGACCCGTACTTACTAGCCAGTAACTGAATTGTACTCAAGCTGACAGTGTTATTACCTTTTACTTCTTGGTTTCTTTTTTCACACTATTGAGCTGAAATTAAGTATTCATCAGTGTGCAGCCATCTTGAAAGTCTGAGAAAAATATCATTAACCAAAATTCAAGAACAGAAGTCGGACATATTTTGTTGTGTGCTGCATTATAAGCAAAATATTTTCAGAAAAATGCAGCACATTTGCTAGCATTCAAGATAAAACACATGCATTTTCTCACTGCAGACAGTGGTAAGTAGCAAATATATTTAAATGTCTTTTAAAAGTTCCTTGAAGTAGAGTCAAAAGTGTTTAGTTAACAGCTCCTAGATCTGTTAGAACATAGACTAAAAACTAAAAACCTTAAAAAAATGCATTTCATCTAGTTTATTTCATTGGGCCTTTACAATTACAGTTAAAGAGGTAAGAGCTGCCATGAGAACACAAATAAGAGTAGTTCATTTAAAAAGTGAAAATGAAAATAGGTTCCAAAAGCTACGCAAGAGGCTGGGGCTCACACTACTGCTGTTATATTTACATGGAAGTTAAAAAAGTGATTTCCTTATGTCTGGGGAAAAATCTTCAAAATCACTTTACAGCAGCAGGTCCATTTAGATATAGTAAACCACTTAATGGTTCTGATGAATTCAAATAGTAAAAAGTACAAAGATATAATGAAATAACTTATTTATAGTGACATCCATCATTTATTTATTACAATTTTTGTTGACTAGGTTAGTCCCACTAGGCCAGTAGCCTAGTTTTTTGAGAGACAAGAGGTGGTATTCATAGTGACTTTGGAAATTTGGCCAAGACTGCAGGGAACTTTCCCTATTCATCAGCGTAGGAGGACGCGTTTGAGTGTGATGTGTCTTTCTTCCTGTTTCTGCTTCGGGCACGTAGGCGGCCTGGAGAAACAAGAAGACTGGTGAGTATTAGCCAAGCAGAGACAACAATGGAGAATGGAGATTTGACCATGGAGATGATGCAGCAAATAGTAATAAGTCAAACAAATGAAGCGTTGGTGGAGGGATCGTTTGTAACCGGGGAGAAGGAGACAATGGAGTGGAGGAACTTACCAGAGGATGCAGCAGAAGCAGAAGTAGATTTGGAAGACCTGCTTCAGAAGAAACTCTTCAAAGGTGAGATGGAAAGTCAATAGAAGTGTAAGATTACAACCCTAGAATCCAGAGGGTTGCAGGGTGATTATTTAAAATAACTTATTAATCAAAGCAAACTGGAGAGCGATGTTGCAGCATCCTGGGGTGGGATAATGGAGAAAATACAACAAGAAGAGAATGTCAAGAAAGCAGAAGGAACGAGGTCTTATGTACAAAGTAAAGGAGGGAGAAAGAAGGGTCAAGGAGATGAAGGAAATAAAGAAAAAGTTTACGGTGCGAGTAAGCAGTAAACAAGGAAAAAGGTTAGACAGGTATGAATTATGTGACTTGATTATTGCACCAATGGGCGTTTCAGCAAAAGAGGTAAGAGCTTTCATTTTTATTAATAAAGAAACATTTTTTGATATAATATTTGAGACTGGTCAGGTCATGGAAAACTTTCTAGAAAAATATGAACAAAAAATGAATGGTAATCCATGGTCAGAGTATATGGTGCAATCTTTCTACAGAGAAATAAAAAAGAGAATCATGGTACAATTCAGAATCGAAATTAAGGCAAAAAAATTAAAAGAACATTTACTGTGTTTATGTAAAGATGTTATGGACGCAACAAAAATTTATGATGAAAGAAGTTTATCGACTGGGGGATGGGAATGTGGGGTTATACTAAAAATGGAAAATGATAATGTGATACACATTCCTAGCATTATTAATGTGAATAGTAATAGGGGATCCGGTGTTGTCCTTTTCATTCCTTGTCATGGGTGGGTCTTGGATCTAACCCTTGGATCCATGCTCTGACCTCTGCCTAACTCCCTCAGATTTCGTTTGCTACACAGCAGTGACAGATGTGGTTCTGGTGTCTCGAGCTTAGAGTGGGAAACTTACAATTGTATTCCAACTTCATCTGTCAGATAAGTTGTTTTTTGTTAAATTTCTTATATCTCTTAACCTACCCTTCCTTAACAGTGATAAGGTTATTAGGTAATGTCTTCCTCTCTCCTTCTTTCTTCTGCTGTTGGGCTTTTGCCCATGCTTTCTTTCTGCCATTGGTATCCTAAAAAAAAACGAAAAAACAAAAAACCTATATAACCTTAAATACTTACATAATTAAATAAATGTGTAACTCTGTATGATTTCCTTGTGTGAGAGGTTTCTGTGTGAGGTACCTTTTCCTTGTCTGTAGTGTTCTTTCATCATGTCTGGCAAACCTGATGGATTTAAACGGTGTTCAGAATGTGGACATAAAATAAGACATTCTGATGCCCATAGCAGATATGTTTACTGTCGGTTATGAACACTTGCGGTTGGCTTGTTCCATTTGTGAGGGGTTTAATCCCAGGGCTATTGCCGACTACAAGAACAAATTGATTCTCTGTTATTCATGTAACCAGTTCTTCTGGAGTGTCCACTACCACTTTGGATTCTACAGTGAGGAACCGAACTCCGGAGTTGGGCCCAGGGGCTGCAGCTCCCTCTGGGCTACTGCAGACTCCTGTTAGGCATTCTAGACCACCATCAGTAGCCTCCTCCAAGTCTTCTAGGTGCCTTACTGAACTCAACATGGATAGGACGATAAGGAAGCTCCTCAAGACTCAGATCCAGATGTTTTTTTTTGTCTGCTCTATCCACTCTGGGATCTGCAAGCATTTCTATTCCAGTGCAGTCTCCTTCTCTGATCCATCCTTTGGTATCAGAGCCCCAGGATCGTAGCCACCAGTGAGAACCAGGGTCAGATACGAGGAGCTGTCCTTCCTCTACTCTGACTGCTGCCCTGATTTCCTGTACTCCAATGTCATCAGATCACAGCGGGTCTTGGATCTGGGATGTCCCTGTCGGATACAGGGGGAGGGTCTCTGCTCGACCTCTCTGGGAGCCGTCCCTTCCTCTCTGCACTTCAGCGTTGGGCAGTTCGGGTCCGGTTCTACCTGGAGCTCACTGATACAGGGTCCCTACCATTTTTTCTTCACTTGCCTGCACTCTGGTGGAGCTGGAGGGATTCCCTGGGTCTTTTGACTTTCCAAGTTGTAGAAAAGGCATTCTCTAGTCATAGGGATCTGGTCTTTCTGAGCTATGGACCTCCCTAACCCCCATTGGATCATAGAATTGAGCCTGTCATGCCTGGCCAGAGTCAGCTCACCCAGACAAGCCTTCAAACTGTTCCTCTAGAGGGGACCTGCTGTTCTTTCGAGACCTCCCCTGAACATCTCGCAGAGGAGACCCCACAGAAGAAGACATGCAAAAGGAGGCACTCTGACTCCCTCTTGGAATCCCTTACTGAATTCATGGACTTTGATGAAGGGAAGGGATCCCCACGATCACTACCAGAAGATGTCTCCTTTGGAGACATCTTGGGGATCCTGAGACAGAAAGGTGGTTTGTTGGCCCAACCTCCATCCTTGGAAAAGTCCATGTTTTTGGAGGCTTTCTGGATGGGCCCATTTACATCTTGGGTGAACCCCCCCTCCCCTTCCCGGCAAACAAACTCATGGATTTGGTGTCCTGCTGGGCCTGGAAGGAGCCAGTCACGATTAAACCGATACCAAAAAGACCAGATGAATTCTTGTCTGCCCCTAAGGATAGACCGTATTGGACCAAGGGTGTTCTGGTAGATGCCACTGTAGTGGCAACAGCTACCATGAAGGAGCTAGCTGAACAGAGCTCCACTGTCCATCTGCCGAACAGGGAGTTCAGAGCGATGGACAGATATGGTAAGTCCATTTACACCTTGGCCACTTTCTCACTGAGAGCAGTAAGCTACCTGGCACATTTTACTTGACTGCATAGAGATCTGGTTAAAGAACTCTCTGACTTTGTAGCAGAAACCATGTTGGTAGAGGATTTTAAGAAATTTTCTCCCCAACTGGCGACTCTCTGTTCCTTGTCCATTTATTCCATGAGGCTTATCTCCCATTCCACGGAGGGTGCCTCATGGGCAGCCAGCTCAGGTATTGCTATTAGAAGGCATGCCTGGATGAGGCTTTCTGATTTCGCGGAACCCTTCAAGGTATCATTTGTTAATGTCTCGTTTGATGGCTTCACTTTATTTGGGCCATCTGTAAAAGACACCTTAACCCACAGTGAACAGGAAGGGAAGACCTTTTCTGCCATAGTGGTCAGGTTTTCAACCCCTCAATGTACCTTCGCAAGAAACTAGCATAATGACAAGAAAACCTGGTTCAGAAAATTCCATAGGTATTCCCAGGATCAGTGCGGGAATTCTTCCTCCAAGGACAGAAAAGGAGGTTTCAGTGGGAGACATTGTACCAGAGGCAGAGGAGGACTGCAGAACCAAGGCTTCAGAGAACCCTTCTCTGATATGCCCTATCCCACTCCTGAAGTACTGCCTGACTGCTCACCTCTGGAAGTTGTTGAGGGTCGTTTTTCACTGTATCCACCCACCTGGAATGATCTAACTCAAAACAAGTAGGTGCCAAAGATTTTATCCAGAGGTTATTACATTCCCTTTTTCCTTCTTCCACCAGAGAGTCTAAAGAGACACCCTGGCATTCCTCCCAGTCAGAGTGAGTACACAGTAGCAGAAATTCAAAAGCTTCTGCAAAAAAGAATCATCCAGGAGGTCCCGGCTGAACAAAAAGGATTCAGAACTTACTCATGCTTCTTTTTAGTGCCAAAGAAAAATGGGAACCTGGGACCCATTCTGGATCTAAGCAAACTGCATTTATTTGTAAAGAAGGCAAAGTTCCGAATGGTTACAGTTTAGTCCATTTTACCTCTGTTGCAAAAGGATGATTGGATGGGCTCTGTGGACTTACAGGACACGTACTCCTTCTTCTTTCGGCTGCTCCTGTCAGGGGTCTCCACAGCAGATCGACTGTTTCCATTTCTTCCTGTCCTCTGCATCTTTCTCTGTCACACCAACCACCTGCATGTCCTCTCTCAACACATCCATAAACCTTATCTTAGGCCTTTCTCTTTTCCTGTTACCTGGCAGCTTCATCCTTAGTATCTTTTTCCCAATATACTCTGCATCCCTCCTCAGCACATGTCCAAACCAATGTAATCTTGCCTCTCTGGCTTTGTCTCCAAACCTTCCAACCTGAGCTGACCCTCTAATATACTTATCTCTAATCCTGTCCATCCTCGTCACACCCGGTGCAAATCTTAACATCTTCAACTCCGCCATGTCAAGCTCTGACTCCTGCCTTTTTGTCAATGCCACTGTCTCCAACCCATATAACATAGCTGGTCTCACTACCCTCTTGTAGACCTTCACTTTCACTCTTACTAGTACTTGTCTGTCACAAATCACTCCTGACACTCTTCTCCACCCACTCCATCCTGCCTGTACTCTCTTCTTCACCTCTCTTCCACACTCACCATTACTCTGAACTGGTTGATCCCAAGTACTTAAACTCATCCACCTTCACCACCTCTACTCCCTGCATCCTCACCATTCCTCTATCCTCATTCTCATTCACACACACATATTCTCTCTTAGTCCTGCTGACCTTCATTCCTCTTCTCTCTAGAGCATATCTCCACCTCTCCAGGGTCTCCTCCACCTGTTCCTACTCTCAATACAGATCACAATGTCATCTGCAAACATCATAGTCCACGGGGACTCCTGTCTGATCTCGTCTGTCAACCTGTCCATCACCATTGCAAATAAGAAAGGGCTCAGAGCTGATCCTTGATGTAATCCCACCTCCACCTTAAATGCATCCGTCACTCCCACTGCAGACCTCACCGCTATCATACTACCCTCGTACATATCCTGTACCACTATTACATACTTCTCTGACACTTACGACTTCCTCATAGAATACCACAACTCCTCTCTAGGCACCCACGTACTATCACATCAAAATAGACACTCCAGAAGTCATCTGCACTTTTGACTGGGAGACAGTCACTACCAATTTAGAGCTCTGCCCTTTGGACTCACCACAGCCCTCAGGGTGTTTACCAAATTCATGGCAGTAGTCTCAGCTCACCTCAAACTGCAAGGATTCCAGGTGTTTCCATATCTGGACAACTAGCTCTTCACTGCCCCAACCAGGCATCAACTAATTCAGGCCAGGTATTACTTTTTCAACCTTGCCAATCATCTGGGTGTAACCATAAACCTAACAAAATCAAATCTATCTCCAGTACAGAGTTTAGTGTTTATTGCAGCCTTCTTGAGCACATCAAGTCAGATTGTATCTGTACCCCTTCATCGAGTACAGACGTTGAGGAACCATGCTTAAGCCATCTTGATCTGTCCATCTCCACTGGCAAAGCTAATACTTCAGGCTCTTGGATCTATGGCAGTTGCCATTCCCTTAGTTACGTTGGCCAGGTTTTTTATGCAAGTGCTTTAGGGGACCTTTGCAACTCAGTGGTCTATTATCTATCAGCCACCAACTGCTATTATCAAACTGACATCAGTTTGCAGAAAGCACCTACAATGGTGGCTGCTGTCTGACAATCTGACAATCAGCAGACCATTCCCACTACCTTCTTTATCAGCCTCTGTGACCATGGACACTTCCTAGTTGGGGTGGGAGTGGGGTATTTCAAGGGAAAGATGGTCCAAGGCACGTGGACACATGCAGAGACCAGATTGCATATCAGTGTTCTGGAGATGAGAGCAGTTCTTCTCATGTTGCAAGCCTTTCAGGACGCTCTCCCTCTAGGAACTATTGCAGTTCACACAGACTACGTTTCAGTCATCTGGTACATCAACAAACAAGGAGGAACCCACTCTTATCCCTTGTGCAGAGAGGCCATGAGGGTGTCAGAATGGAAGATGTTTTCAGACCGCTTAATGCTTGCACCTCACATACTGGGAAAGTCCAGCATCTTTGCACACAAACTCAGCAAGTCCATCCTTACCCCTAATGAGTGGTCCCTCAATCAATCAGTAGCAGACCTGATGTTCAGCCATTGGGGCCAACCATGCTGTGACCTATTTGCATCCTCTCAGAACAGCATGTGCACCACCTACTTCAAAACAAAATCAAACAAAACATTGAATGAAACATTCGCTTTCTCTCTTACTCTACTAGGCATACTGTGGCCACTACTTATCTACTTCCTTCCTTATTATACGGATCCCCTCTCTTAACTAACCTGTCCTCCTCTATCACCTCCAAACTAGAAAACTGCTACAATAAAATCTCTAAATTTGCTACCAAATCCAAAACTTCTATCCATCATTGCCTTACCCTAAGATCCCTAAACTGGATTGAACTCCCAAACTACTTAGACTTCCTCCAACTCACCATTGCACACAGACTTGTATTTCATCCCACAAAATGTCCAGCTCTAACAAATATCCTTCCCCCCTATACCCCCAACAGAACTCTCAGATCCGAACATCAAAACCTAATTGCTATCCACAAACCCAAACGCCCAGCTGGCCAGCTTCTCCTCTCTGTCTCATTAGGCAAAAAATGGAATTCCCTTCCTTCCTCTCTAAGAACCATACCAAACTCAGAAAACTTCAAAACGCAGCTTTTCAAATACCTGTCCACGAAATGGAAATGTACCTGCCTTCACCCCCACCTAAATATTCCAAGTATATGTTCCCATGGGGTTCTCACTCAGGTTCCTAAGCTCTCTATAATCTCCCATAGCTATTTTCATAATGAGTGCATCAAAACTCTCTGCATCTCTTATAGCTACTTATCACATGACTCAACTTTGTAAATATTGTAAATAGCTTCTTACTTTAAAAGTGTGCATGTAAAGTGCATCCACATTTACTTAAATGTATGTATGTACAATGTTTTCACACCTAATACATAAGAGTGTTTGCTCAAATGAAACTGCATAACCCATAAGACCATCCATAATGAATTTTGTTGACTATGCGTGTCATTGAATGTATTTATTTGTAACTGTACTATATAATGTATGTTTCACACTTTTGTATCTTTGTATTCTAAACTGTATAATGTATCTTGGAGCTTTTCTCCCCGACCTCCACTGAAAATGGGTCATTTAGGCCCAGTGGACTTCCCCGGGAATCCAACTGGAAATAAATAAATAAATACTTCACTCTAATCCCCCCTCTGGGGGAATGTCTGAGGGATGCTCTAATTCACGATTCCCCCCCCCCCCCGGTCTCCTCTATGCTTATCATCCTCTACCCTTGATGATCCCAAAATTTCTACAGAAAGCAAAACATGTGAAGACCTTGGTAATCCTCATTGCCCCCTACTGGCCTTGTTAGATTTGGTTCCCCTTTCTTTGGTGTCAACTGAAATATCCTCCATGGATACTGGAGCCCAAATAGGGCCTCCTTCTTCACCTGATAGAAAGGGTTCACCCCAATCTAACATCCCTCAAACAGACCGCTTGGTTTCTCCACTTCTAGTAATTGCACAAAGGTCCAGGCTTACTTCCCCTGTTCGAGATATTATACTAGCTTCCCAGAAACCAGCTACCAAGAAAGTCTATAGTAGCAAATGGATGAGATTTGTATTCTGGGCCTCCAAAGAGAACACTGATCCCTTTTCAGCTCCAATATCAGCTATCCTTCTTTTCCTTACTTCTGTTTTCAAAGAGGGAGCCAATGTCTCTACAATCAAACTTCAGTTGGCAGCCATCTCAAACTTCCATTCGGGAAATATTTTTGGTTCCATCATAACCTCCAAATTGTGCAAGGCCTTCTTGAAAGGAATCTTCCTCCTCAGGCCTCCAATTAAAGACCCTTCCCTGCCATGGGATCCTACTCTGGTCTTACAAGGTCTAACACAAAAACCCTTCGAACCAGCTAGTGATTGTGACTTGAAGTGCCTCTCATGGAAAGCAGTCTTTCTTATTGTCTTTACTTCAGCAAAAAGAATCTCTGAAATCCAGGCACTATCTTCTAAGCCCCCTTACATCATCTTCCATAAAGGCAGAGAGGCCATTTGTACTAATCCCTCTTTCATGAACAAGGTGGCTACAGACTCTAACCTCAACCAGTCCATACAACTGCCAGTTTTCTTTCAAAATTTCTCTAAGAAGGGGGAACGTATGTTACATTTGCTTGATGGTCATAGGCAGAAACATTTTTATCTTCATAGGACAAAACATTTTTGAAAATCAGACCAGCTATTTGTGTCATTTCACATAGCTGTCTAGGTCAGGCAGTTTTAAAAGTTACTATTGCTAAATGGATAACAGACTGTATTATTTTGATTTATGTCAAGAATGGATTACATTTACCTTATCCTTCTAAGGCCCATTCATCTAGGTCTATGTCCACCTCATCTGCCTTTTCTTCCAGGACATCTTTAGATGATAACTGTGCTGGATCCACTTGGTCAAAAACTTATACCTTTGTCACACATTACGAATTGGGCATTGTTTCCAGGAGCAGGGCTTCCTTCAGTTCTGTAGTGCTCATGCATATCCTTCCTTGAGGCCACCCAGGAGTTGTATAGCTGTGGACTCTGGCCCAACCGTGAGGAGGAATGAAAGGGACAACATCATGTTTATAAGTTATGCACTTACCAAAACTTAGCATATGTGTTGTCCTCTTTCATTCCTCCTCACCTTCCCTCCCAGCCACCCCCCTACCTAGTGCTCTAGAAGTCCTTTGGAGAACTGTTTAGGATCTAATGTTCCTGGTTTGAGCCCCTGGGTTCTTAATTCTTAATTCTTTCTATTTCTGTACACACTATCACCTATTTTGGGCAGCAAACGTGATCTGAGGGAGATGGGCAGAGGACAGAGCATTATGGGAAGAGGGAGTAGCTTGAGACTTGGATCTTAGTCTGTAAGAATGTGGCCTAGTCAGATCTGAGGGTCGGATCTGTGACCCAACCGTGAGGAGGAGTGAAAGAGAGCAACACAGATACCAAGTTATGGTAAGTACATAACCTATAATTTTGCGAAATATAGAGGACAGCCTAAAACTTGTTTTTTTTTATGTGGGAAAAATAATCATTTGATTAGTGATTGTGACAAACAAAAATGTTTTATATATGATAAAACAGGACATGAAGCAAAAAAATTTGATCTGAAATTTAAGAAATGTGAGAACGTGGGATATGCATGAGTAGAATGTGAAGAAAATGTGCAAATTATAGAAAAAGAGGATGTGGAAAAAGTAGATCAAATGAAAAATGAAAGAAAAGAACAAAAAGGGTAGATTGAGATGCAAAATATAGAAATAAATGTAAAAGCACGGCAGAAGAAAAGGGAAGAAGTGTCATTGGACACAAGTGAAGAAGAATATGTAAACTGGCAGGTAGTGAGAAGAAAGAACAATTCTATAGGGAAAAGCATGAAAGAAAGAAAAAGAAAATTTAAAAACATAATCACAAAAGAAAGCAAAAAAGGTTAAGAGTGAGAAAGATACTCTACTAACTCCTTTTAAAAGACCAACATTTTAGCTCGGTTAATAACATGAAAAATGTTGAGAAGAATAGGAGTCTTGGAATGGTATTAATAAATGCTGATATTATTATATTAGAGGATACTAAATTATTAAGAGAGGAAGAAAAGAAACAAACAATAAAGTTATGGGATAGACCTATCATTTGGAATATGGGAACAGACGCTTGTTCAGGGATATGTATACTATGTCAAAAATATGAAATTATTAGATGTTACTACAGCTGAATTAAGACAAATTACTGCATTAGATGTAAGATGGAAGACAAATGGGTATAGAATTATTGCTATATATATGCATATGTCACAAAGATGGAAAGAGAGATAATGTTTAAAAAGATCTTTAACTATATATTTGTATAAATATAATACTAGAGGAGATTTTTAATTGTAATTTAAGAATGAGTAAGAAAATAGTGATATCAAAACAGTAAATGAAATAATGAAATGTGGCAAATTATATATATATATATATATATGAGACAATTACAGTGGACTTATAGAAGAAGTGAGATTAAAAATGAAATCAATTACTTTTTAGTATCAGTTTAAAAAGTCTTACAGAGAGGGATAAAAAAGACAGGATTTTCAGACCATGTAGTGATAAAAGTACATGAGAAAGAAGAATGTATAAGACTAGGTAAAAGAATTAAAAGGCTGAATGAAAAGGAGTTAAAACAAGATGATAGGAAAGAAATAACTAAGTTATGGAAAGACCATATAGATGTGAGAATGTCTTATGAAAATTGGACAAGTTGGTGGATAGGTCTTAAGTAAAAATATAATAAATGCTTCTTAGTATGTATAAAGAATAAGAGAAAGAAAGAAAAAAAAAACAAAATATAAAGCATTAAGTCAAGCAATGTTTCGAGAATTAATAAACAAAGAAAACTTTTTATGAAAAAGAAAAAGAAATATAAGATTAATAATTTACTATATAAACACAAATATTGCTTACAAGGGAAAAAAGAAGTAGCACCTTATTTAAGTAAGTTAGTAAAAAGAAAATAAAAAAGTGATAAGGGAGTTAAAAGATAAAGAAGGAAATAAAGTAACACAAGAAGGGATATGTACTGGAGTTATAATATTCTTATGGAAAAAAGGAGCAAAAGACGATATAAGGAACTGGAGAACAATAGTATGAAATAATGCAGCCTATAAAATATTTATGAGAATAATACATAAAAGGTTAACAAATAAAATGGATAAGTTACTTAATCAAACAGTATTTGGTACAAAGGGAAAAGGAAGTCAAGACTTACTATGGCTAATAAAGGAAGTAATAGATGATATTATAAACAGTAAAGTAGAAACAAAGATCATGATAGGAGATTTAAGTAAGGCATTTGATAAAATACAATATTAGTTCCTATGGAATATTTTTAAAGACATATAATATAAGTAAAAAAAAATAATACAGGTAATTAAATCAGCATATTATAGGAATAATGGTAAAATAAACGTGAATGGATGGATAACTGAAAAAAATAAAAATAGAATGTGGAATAAGACAGGGCTTGTCCATCTAGCAGTATTATATTTTCTTTAGTCATGAATGTCGTAGTGAGCAAGATTAATAAAATGACAGATATTACAATATATATAGGATGACAGAAGAATTGCAACTACCTATAATGTATACACATGGAGATTATATTGTGTTAATCACCAGAAACAAAGAATGGATGAAAGAAATAAGTGAAAAATTAAGTAAATCATTGAAGAAGATTGGTCTGTACATAAATAAAGAAATAAGCAAAGGCTTTAGATGTAAAGGAAATATAGGAGGCATAAAATATAATGAAGAAACTATAGCTATATTAGGAACAATACTTGGATTAAATGATTATAAGAACAAAGAATGAGAAAAAAGTGATTTAAGAAATAAAGGATATATGTACTTTTTGTAAACATTTAGATTATCATACAGGAAGAAAGTGTATTTGATAAATTCTATTTTATTAGGTAAAATAGCATATATAGCTAATACCTATATGATGCCAACACAATATGAAAAATAATTGTCTGTTATATTTTCTTTCATATGGGGATCAAGACTGAGTCCAGTGAAGAGGTGAATTTTGTGTATGAAGGAAGTAGTAGGAGGATTAGGCCTAATAAACCCAGTTGTCTATGCAGCATCATTGAATCTATATAGAGAGATATGAAATGTTATCCAAATAACAATAGGAATTTTATAGAGCTTATTTTATAGTATAAGTATATATTTTTTCTGGGAAAAAATGGAAATAAGGGAAAGACGTAAAATGTTATGAATAAAGATTTAAAGTAATATTAAAACAAAATTATATCATGGAAATTAAAAGTGAATAAAACTGAAAAGAATAGAAAAGAACGGCCTTTAAATATTATGAGAGCATTTTATTGACCCTTGGAAACATTTAGATATAAAAAAGAAAGCAATAAGAATGAGGTATAAATGGTAAAGAATATACATGAATGTGAAGATTTTGTATGGAGACTGTCTATATGTAATTTGCTTGTTAAAGCAAATATGCCCTATAAAAGAAAACAAGATAGAATATATATTAATTGTGGTGAATAGGAAATAAATAATGGGAAGAGTTATGTAAAATCAAAATATTAGAGGGTTTTACAAAAGGTGAACATATAGATATGGACATGATTGAATATGGTTATTATGGTGAGAAAAAAACAAGAAGATGTAAAGAAAAATGACAGAATAATATTTTTTCTTTCATGGACATTATGGACTGAAAGACTGAATGAAATTAAGTTTAATAGAAAATGGATATTAGCAGAAAATCTGAAGAAGATACACTTTTGGTTGTGGAAGAAAGGGCGGGGGAGTGTTTATTAATGTAATTTTAAATGACATTGTTAAAAAGTGTAAATAATTGTACATAAGTGTATATATATATATATATATATATATATATATATATATAAGTATTGCAGTAAGTATTGTGTGTGTGTGTGTGTATATATAAATATATATATATATATATATATATATATATCGAGAGAGAGAGAGAGAGATGTGTGTGTGTGTGTGTGTGTGTGTGTGTGTGTGTGTGTGTGTGTGTGTTATTGATAAAAAAAACTTACTCTTTTGTGAGCAGGGATGCTGTTTTTTGTCTGGAGACAGGTTGGAGAAGCAGGAAGGTGTATGGTGAGTATGAAGGAGATGGATGGTAGTGTAGGTGAGAGAGCCATGAAGAATGAATTTATGAATATGAGGGATGTTGTTCCTTCACTAAAAGACATGGTGGCAGGCTTAGAGGTGTGAAGTTTTGGGACAGTGTTTACTTGCCCTGAGAAAAAAATGTGTGGTTTGGGATTTTAGTTTTCATTATTTTTGTCTTGCGAAAATAATGTTCAAGTGTATGGGCTTTCAAGCATGCAAAGTAGATCCCTTTTCTATACATTCTTTTTATTACCTCCATTATTTCTTGTTGTGCTTTAACATTTTCTCCCTTGTCATTCTTTCTCTTATTATTCTCTTATTGTTTTACTATTTTATTCAAATATGGTGCAAACTCTTCTTTTTTCCTTGCAGAAAACATCTTTCTGTTTAAACACCATTTTTTAAAATTTTTTCTTGATTCATCTCATATATATTCCTCTCACTTTCAAATAATTCTCTCTTGTTTCTTACTACTCTTTAAATAATTTGTGACTTAATTCTTTATATTGTTGTTTTCCTCTTTTTCTTTTTATATCTTGCATTTCCAAAGAGCATTTTTATATTGCCAAGTCTTATAGAAAACTCTCATAACTACATGATCTTTCCATAATTGATTAACCCCTTCTCTATCTTCCTCAGTCTAGTTTTTTTTAAATCTTTTAATACCTTTACCCATTTTTAAATATCCCTCATTTTCTTGAATCTTTATCCAATGCTAAATGATCTGAAAATTCTGTTACTTTTATTCCTTCTTGGATAACTTTCAAGCTTTCTGAAATTGTAAAATAATCTATCTATATCCTTATATTATTTATTTTATATGTCCACTGATTATTATTCCATATATATAACTTTCTACATTTTATTATCTCTGTCATTATCTCTGTCATTATCTCTGTCATTATCTTAATATCAGTTCCCTCTTTTCTTCTTTTTCTTAAGTGGCAATTGAAGTCCTCCACTAAAGTTATCTCCATATTAACTCCGACATAAACTATTTTGTAAACATTACCTCTCTTTCTTTTTTGTAACATACACATAAGCTGCAATAATTCTACAAACTTTCTTCTTCCACTTTACATCTGTCATTGTTATTCTACCCAACATTACTAGGGTATAATCTAAAGTTCCTATTGATTTTTGACATAATATACCTAGTCCTGAGCATGTTTTTTTTCCCATATTCCAAATAATCTCACCTTTCCACGAGTTTTCTGCATATGACCTCTCATCTTCTGTTAAAATTCATGTATCTTCAAATATAGTAATATCTTGGTCAAGTGCAGAACACCATTTCAACACATCTAACCTTCTTCTGATATTCTTTATACTATTCACATTGCTAAACATTTCAGATTCATTATTTTATTTTATTATTCCATTTTCCTTCTATCCTTTGTCTTTATTTTCTCTCAAATTTATACTCCAAACTTCCATTTTCTTTCACCCTTTTCCCTATAAAAATCTATAAAATTATTTTATCCTTAATCACTGTCCAGTTTGTGTCTTTTTCTTCACTTGATTCTATAATTTCTCTCTCCCTTTCTTTTCCTTTTGCCTCATTTATTATTTTTTCTTCATCTCTATTTTCCTCTATCATTTTTTGCTCTTCCCCTTTCCATTTCTTTATCTATTTCTGTATTTTGTTCTTGTGTTTGTTCTTGTTCTTTCTCATATCTTTCACCCTTTTCTTCTTTATCTTCTACATTTTCCTTACACTCCATCTATAAATCCCTGTTTGTTCACATTTTCTACATTTCATTTCACATTTTTAGTTTCATGTCCCATTTTACCACAATAAAGCATCTTCTTTATCACAATTACTAATTAAATAATATTTTTGTATCACAAAATAAACATATCTTTGGTTGCCCCAGTACTTTACAGTACCCTTATTTCCTTCTACATTTATCATACTAGGAATATGTGTAATTTTTTTCATTTTCCATTTTCAGTATAACCCCACAATCCCAATCCCCACCCAGTCCATAAGCCTCTATTATCATAGATTTTTGTAATGTCCATAAGATCTTTACATACAGCTTTTAAAAAGTCTTTTAATACTTCTTTTTCAACTTAAGTTCAAAACTGTACATCAATTCTCTTTTTTGTCACTCTGTTAAATGCTTGTGTCACATATAAGTTCCATGGATTACAATTTTTCTTTACTTCATACAGTTCGAAGAATTTCTCCATGTACAGGCCTGACTCAAAAAAGTCACACAAATCTATCTGTATTAATATGTATGAATGCTCTTACCTCATGTAATGTTCACAAAGGTTAAATTATATTATCCCAAATGACATAACTCTCAAATTATTTTTCTTCCTTACTGCCCATTCTTACTAAAACGTTATTCCTTGTCAAATTCATCTTCTCTTCTCACTTTTCTGCTTTTTTCACTGTCTGTGTGTACAATCTTTTCTTCTCTTTTCTAATTTCTTCCACCTCTTCTTCTTGTATTCTATCCATTATCTTTCCCCACAATATGACCTTTTCACTCTCTGGTTCACTTTGAATTATTAAGTCATTTAAGTAAACATCCTGCAACCCTCTTGATTGGAGGGTTGTAATAAAACATCCTGATTGTGACTCTCTTTTATCATTGACTAATGGGACAGGATTTTTGAATCTTGTAAAGGTTTGACTACCTTTACGTTTTTATGGCTCGTTCCTCCCTTCTCATACTGCCTCCCCACTTCTTCTGACACCTCTAAGCCCAAATTCCAATATAAGAATAGGAAGAACCTTAAGAGAATGTTGTGCTATCCCAAGAGGGAGATCATTGAGTGTAAATGGGGGACTTTCCCTTGTGGGCACTGTAATTGGTGTGAATATATACATAGTACAAATAAGTTTGCACATCCCATGACAGGTAAAGAATACACATTTAAGATGAAGGCAGACTGTGAATCAAGGAACATAATATATCTAGCACAGTGTGAGTGTTGCTAGCATTTTTATGTTGGCATGACCACACATATGATGAGAGATAGGGTAAAAGAACATATCAATAGTGTTAAAGCGAGGGATTCTATTAGTGCCCTATCGAGATATGATTTGTCAAATGATAGGGTGCATAGATTTAGATTTATGGCTATTGATAAGATATAGCAAGACAAGAGGATGGGAGATATTAAGAACAGAGTGGAGAATAAGGAATTGAAATGGATACTCACACTCAGGGCAGCTAAAGGATATGGGCTGAATAGTAAGGTTTCAATTAAACCAGCCCTAGAATCTAGAGGTCTCAGAAAGAGATAGATAGATATATATATAATTCACAGATGGATGTGTATGATATCAGCTGCCTGATAATGAATGTTCTATATTTCATCTATGTTAATTTATATGAAGAGGAATAAATGCATAGGGTAAGATATTAATATAATAGTTTTTTTATATGTAAAAGGTATTCAATATGAAGAGGAATAAATGTATAGGGTAAGATATTAATATAATAGTTTTTTTATATGTAAAAGGTATTCAACTCTATAGTTGTGAATGATAAAAAATAAAAAAAATATGAGCTTGGGTAGGTAATGTATACATGTTTAGTGTATGAGGTTTGACACGTTAATAACCAAATGGTACAATCTGTTCCCACTGGCTCGGATTCGAAATACTGACACTCAAATAATAAAATAAAATCTTCCTTTATTCAAATGTTAAGCACTTTCATCTAAAACACTTAGACTTCCTCAGAACAAAGTCTTTCCAAACTCATTGGGTTTATATACATTTCATCATCAATCTAATAATTAATTGCAATGTGAATTTTAAAGTGCCAGTGTGCCATTTTTTAAAAAATTCCTTTAAACAATTCCTTTAAAAATTGCCCTTACAAAATCATCCTAAAACATAAAAATACAATTGATTATCTCAATTTACCTAATAGATATTAAAATAAATCATTTTAATAGTACAAATTCTATTCATTGGGTGTTGTATGCTACTGAACCAACAAGTCTGTCTATCCCATATTTACCAAAATTGGCTTGACTGATATATGGTCATTCAAACCTGGCTGAGTTGATGCATTTAATTTAATTTGCCATCTTGTTTCTAACTCGCCCAGTTTTTTACTAATGTTCCCACCCCTAGGATTCACTGTAGCAATATCTAAAATACCAAAATAAAACATACTACAACTATTACTTTCTACTAAGTGTCTCCATAGGGCATTTTTGGTATCTTTTTTCTTTATACAATAATAATGATCATATATTCTTTCCCTGAGACTTCTGTCAGTCTTCCCTACGTAGTAACTAGGACACTTTGAACATTTGGCTAGATAAACTATATGAGACGTCCTGCAATTACCTTTCCTAAACATTATCTCAGTACCAGTGACGTCTTCCAATTTAATACTATTCTCTGTAAAAATGTACCTGCACTGATTGCAGGTACCACATCTTGTTGTGCCTTTCACGTCTCTTTTTCTGGTGCTGGTATGTATTTTCCTTTCCAATTCTATTTTCATGTTACACCCATTCCTGGATACAAATCTAGGTGTTTCCCCCACTATATCCATAATTCTTCTGTCCATTTTTAATATATTCCAATTGTTGGTAATAATATTTTTAATATTTAAAGTCCATGGTGTATGTTGTAATATACAGGCTCTGGTAAAATCTGTGTGGGTCTCTCTGCCAGTTACTTCCATGTTGTTCACCTTTACTAAGGGCCCTTTGCCTAACAAGGGTACATATTTTTTACCCCACTCCTTCTCTACATAGCTGGTTACATCTTTAACCAGCCATCTGGGGTATCCCCTTTGAATAAACATGTCCCCTATAAATTGTAGTTCCATAACCAGATCATTGTGTCCAGATGTCATCCTGGCGGCCCTGATGCATTGCCCCTTAATTGTACTCTTTTTTTGTGTCATAGGATGAGAACTAGTAAATTCTAAATATCCATTACTAAACGTCTCTTTCCTATATATTTTAGTTCTTATTTTTCCTTCGTCCACTACAATTAATGTATCTAAAAAGGACATTGAATGTGAGTCCACACTGAAAGTGAATTTCAAGTCATTGCTCCTTGAATTCAAATAACCCATAAATAATTCTAATTCTTCTCTATTACTTTTCCAAATCAAAAAATGTCATCCCGAAATCGGTAGTAACAAGATATCTCATGGAACCACTTACTTTTAAATATATGTTCATCTTCCCAATCATATAGATATAGATTGGCAAAAATGGGGGCACAGGCTGCCCCCATTGCCACTCCTTTTTTTGAATGTAATATTCCCCTTCAAACATGATGTAATTATGTTTCAAAATCAATTCCATAAATTCCACAACAAGTTCTATCTTGTCACTTGAATAGTTACTTAATTTTTTCATACAATTTTCTAACCTGAACAGTCCATCCCCCTGTGGGATGTTAGAAAACAAGTCTACAACGTCTATGGTCACTAATAATGCTCCAGGGGTTAACATATCATTCCTTAGCCTTCCCAAAAAATCCCAGGAGTCTATAATAATATGCTTAATAGACGTGTATAGTGGTTTTAACCACCCATCTACAACTTTTCCAAAATTAAAGGTTTTTGATTTATTGCCCAAAATGATAGGCCTAAATGGGGGGTCCTCTAAGTCCTTGTGGATCTTATGGATACCTACCATAGTACTTATAATGGGGGATTCAACTTTCAAATAGTCATATAAATCTCCACTAATTCTTTCATCTATCAGCAGGTCTTCTAGATATAAATTGATTTTATTGTAACCAATATTAACTTCATTTTTGGATGAAACATTGTAATTACCTGAATTTAATAAGATTCCATTGATTTTGTTCTTATATTCTTCCTGATCGTAAAGGACCACCCCTCCCCCCTTGTCGGGTTTCATTATTCTTATCCTTTTGTTTGATTGTAATTCTCTTAATACTGTGGCCTCTTGGGTAGTCAAGTTATACATAACTTTGTTTTTGTTTACCTTAGTACTGTATGCATATATCTCTTCAATAACCATTTTTTCAAATATTCCCAATGTGGCATTAAGGGGTGGGGTATAAGTACTTTTCTTCTTGAACTCACAGTTCCTTTCTATCTTCTTATTGTCGTTGTGAAATAACACTGCAAGATTTAACTTTCTTAGATATTTCTTAAAGTCGATTATAAAATCTTCTACTTTAAACCTCTTTACTGGCACATATTTCATTCCTTTGCTGAACAAGGTAAAATGCTCTTCCCTTACCTCCATATGGGTGTAATTGTGTATAAAAAACTGATTATGTTCACTAGTTATGTTATTGATCTTCACTATCCCTTCTTTTCTTCCAATGTGTCCTATCTCGTGTGCCCCTCCCCTAGTTGTCTTTTTTTGTTGTAATATTCTCCCCTGTGCCACTGGTTTGGTCCGCTGTATGCACTCCTTTTCTCCCTTTGTCCTCCTAAAAAATCATTACCATCATAAGGTTTATCTAAATTGCCAAAATTGTCAAAATAACCATTGTCTCTATACTGGCGCTCCTGGTTTTCATATGTACTTCCTTTCCTTCCATTTTTAATGTTTCTATAATATACCTTGTCTTTTTTATGGTCCTGTTTCTCCCACCTATAAGCTTGCCCCTTATTATATTGGTCCAAGTCTCTCTGATACTTCCTGCATTTCCTCTCAAATTGTTTATCCACTTGTTTCTGAACCCAATTGTATTGTGAATTTAAACAGTATTCATATTCATCATATAATCCGTCTTTAACAATGGCATCATTCAATCTGTCAAGGTCATTCATTAGCATACATATTTTTTTATCATTACATTGCACAATAAAACGCATAAAAGAAATTCCAAACCCATCAAACATTTTAGAACATTCCTGCATTGTATCATTGTCTAACTCTATACCCATAGGGTATTTGAAAAACCGTAGTCCCATAGGGACTATGTTGGTATCTATACATTTCATTAAATAGCTGTTTTCCAATTGTAAGCTGTTACATATTTTGAGCTTTTTACCAAAATCATACATTAAGTCTTTTAAAGTCTTGTAAGTGTTCGTATTTCCTACACCATTTCCGTCCTGAATGGCGTGTGCCCTGTACTGCCCACTAAAGTCAAAATTAGACTCTATAAAGTTTTTGAAACAATTATCTTTAGCAGTTACATCTTTTTTAGTGTTCGTAGAGTGGGAAATAGTACCTGCATGCTGAACATTAACAGCCATGGTGTATGTCCTTTTGGGTGGCATCCGTTTTGGTTTAGCCCTGGATAGGATGAATTCCGCCTCCGATCCATATTCTCTCCCTCCACCTGTCTTGTTTAGTTGACCATCGGGTTTGGGTAAGGATCCATTAGAGGTGCTTGTTTTCCGCTCGTCGCCATCTTCCTGTCCGTTGGGGATAGAATTTCGTTTACCGCTCATGCTGTGCGCACTTGATGACATCATACGCTCATTTTCCTTCCTATGGAACGTAGGCTGACTTACAAGTTCAATCAGTCAGGTTAATTCCCCTCTCATAATAGCCATCTCGGACTGGATGCCTCTAATTTCGTCCCTCCGTGGCGAAAAAATAGAAGGCAATTCATCTAACGAATCCATGCCACAAAAACACAACTTAGAAGCTGAAAAGACTCTGGAAACAGTCAACTCAATAACCAAATGGTACAATCTGTTCCCACTGGCTCGGATTCGAAATACTGACACTCAAATAATAAAATAAAATCTTCCTTTATTCAAATGTTAAGCGCTTTCATCTAAAACACTTAGACTTCCTCAGAACAAAGTCTTTCCAAACTCATTGGGTTTATATACATTTCATCATCAATCTAATAATTAATTACAATGTGAATTTTAAAGTGCCAGTGTGCCATTTTTTAAAAAATTCCTTTAAACAATTCCTTTAAAAATTGCCTTTATAAAACCATCCTAAAACATAAAAATACAATTGATTATCTCAATTTACCTAATAGATATTAAAATAAATCATTTTAATAGTACAAATTCTATTCATTGGGTGTTGTATGCTACTGAACCAACAAGTCTGTCTATCCCATATTTACTAAAATTGGCTTGACTGATATATGGTCATTCAAACCTGGCTGAGTTGATGCATTTAATTTAATTTGCCATCTTGTTTCTAACTCGCCTAGTTTTTTACTAATGTTCCCACCCCTAGGAATCACTGTAGCTATATCTAAAATACCAAAATAAAACATACTACAACTATTACTTTCTACTAAGTGTCTCCATAGGGCATTTTTGGTATCTTTTTTCTTTATACAATAATAATGATCATATATTCTTTCCCTGAGACTTCTGTCAGTCTTCCCTACGTAGTAACTAGGACACTTTGAACATTTGGCTAGATAAACTATATGAGACGTCCTGCAATTACCTTTCCTAAACATTATCTCAGTACCAGTGACGTCTTCCAATTTAATACTATTCTCTGTAAAAATGTACCTGCACTGATTGCAGGTACCACATCTTGTTGTGCCTTTCACATCTCTTTCTCTGGTGCTGGTATGTATTTTCCTTTCCAATTCTATTTTCATGTTACACCCATTCCTGGATACAAATCTAGGTGTTTCCCCCACTATATCCATAATTCTTCTGTCCATTTTTAATATATTCCAATTGTTGGTAATATTATTTTTAATATTTAAAGTCCACGGTGTATGTTGTAATATACAGGCTCTGGTAAAATCTTTGTGGGTCTCTCTCTCTCTAAACAAGACAGGTGGAGGGAGAGAATATGGATCGGAGGCGGAATTCATCCTATCCGGGGCTAAACCAAAACAGATGCCACCCAAAAGGACACACACCATGGCTGTTAATGTTCAGCGTGCAGGTACTATTTCCCACTCTACGAACACTAAAAAAATGTAACTGCTAAAGATAATTGTTTCAAAAACTTTATAGAGTCTAATTTTGACTTTAGTGGGCAGTACAGGGCACACGCCATTCAGGACGGAAATGGTGTAGGAAATACGAACACTTACAAGACTTTAAAAGACTTAATGTATGATTTTGGTAAAAAGCTCAAAATATGTAAGAGCTTACAATTGGAAAACAGCTATTTAATGAAATGTATAGATACCAACATAACCCCTATGGGACTACGGTTTTTCAAATACCCTATGCGTATAGAGTTAGACAATGATACAATGCAGGAATGTTCTAAAATGTTTGATGGGTTTGGAATTTCTTTTATGCGTTTTATTGTGCAATGTAATGATAAAAAAATATGTATGCTAATGAATGACCTTGACAGATTGAATGATGCCATTGTTAAAGACGGATTATATGATGAATATGAATACTGTTTAAATTCACAATACAATTGGGTTCAGAAACAAGTGGATAAACAATTTGAGAGGAAATGCAGGAAGTATCAGAGAGACTTGGACCAATATAATAAGGGGCAAGCTTATAGGTGGGAGAAACAGGACCATAAAAAAGACAAGGTATATTATAGAAACATTAAAAATAGAAGGAAAGGAAGTACATATGAAAACCAGGAGCGCCAGTATAGAGACAATGGTTATTTTGACAATTTTGGCAATTTAGATAAACCTTATGATGGTAATGATTTTTTAGGAGGACAAAGGGAGAAAAGGAGTGCATACAGCGGACCAAACCAGTGGCACAGGGGAGAATATTACAACAAAAAAAGACAACTAGGGGAGGGGCACACGAGATAGGACACATTGGAAGAAAAGAAGGGATAGTGAAGATCAATAACATAACTAGTGAACATAATCAGTTTTTTATACACAATTACACCCATATGGAGGTAATGAAAGAGCACTTTACCTTGTTCAGCAAAGGAATGAAATATGTGCCAGTAAAGAGGTTTAAAGTAGAAGATTTTATAATCGACTTTAAGAAATATCTAAGAAAGTTAAATCTTGCAGTGTTATTTCACAACGACAATAAGAAGATAGAAAGGAACTGTGAGTTCAAGAAGAAAAGTACTTACACCCCACCCCTTAATGCCACATTGGAAATATTTGTAAAAATGGTTATTGAAGAGATATATGCATACAGTACTAAGGTAAACAAAAACAAAGTTATGTATAACTTGACTACCCAAGAGGCCACAGTTTTAAGAGAATTACAATCAAACAAAAGGATAAGAATAATGAAACCCGACAAGGGGGGAGGGGTGGTCCTTTACGATCAGGAAGAATATAAGAACAAAATCAATGGAATCTTATTAAATTCAGGTAATTACAATGTTTCATCCAAAAATGAAGTTAATATTGGTTACAATAAAATCAATTTATATCTAGAAGACCTGCTGATAGATGAAAGAATTAGTGGAGATTTATATGACTATTTGAAAGTTGAATCCCCCATTATAAGTACTATGGTAGGTATCCCTAAGATCCACAAGGACATAGAGGACCCCCCATTTAGGCCTATCATTTTGGGCAATAAATCAAAAGCCTTTAATTTTGGAAAAGTTGTAGATGGGTGGTTAAAACCACTATACACGTCTATTAAGCATATTATTATAGACTCCTGGGATTTTTTGGGAAGGCTAAGGAATGATACGTTAACCCCTGGAGCATTATTAGTGACCATAGACGTTGTAGACTTGTTTTCTAACATCCCACAGGGGGATGGACTGTTCAGGTTAGAAAATTGTATGAAAAAATTAAGTAACTATTCAAGTGACAAGATAGAACTTGTTGTGGAATTTATGGAATTGATTTTGAAACATAATTACATCATGTTTGAAGGGGAATATTACATTCAAACAAAAGGAGTGGCAACGGGGGCAGCCTGTGCCCCCATTTTTGCCAATCTATATCTATATGATTGGGAAGATGAACATATATTTAAAAGTAAGTGGTTCCATGAGATATCTTGTTACCACCGATTTCTGGATGACATTTTTTTGATTTGGAAAAGTAATAGAGAAGAATTAGAATTATTTATGGGTTATTTGAATTCAAGGAGCAATGACTTGAAATTCACTTTCAGTGTGGACTCACATTCTATGTCCTTTTTAGATACATTAATTGTATCGGACGAAGGAAAAATAAGAACTAAAATATATAGGAAAGAGACGTTTAGTAATGGATATTTAGAATTTACTAGTTCTCATCCTATGACACAAAAAAAGAGTACAATTAAGGGGCAATGCATCAGGGCCGCCAGGATGACATCTGAACACAATGATCTGGTTATGGAACTACAATTTATAGGGGACATGTTTATTCAAAGGGGATACCCCAGATGGCTGGTTAAAGATGTAACCAGCTATGTAGAGAAGGAGTGGGGTAAAAAATATGTACCCTTATTAGGCAAAGGGCCCTTAGTAAAGGTGAACAACATGGAAGTAACTGGCAGAGAGACCCACACAGATTTTACCAGAGCCTGTATATTACAACATACACCATGGACTTTAAATATTAAAAATATTATTACCAACAATTGGAATATATTAAAAATTGACAGAAGAATTATGGATATAGTGGGGGAAACACCTAGATTTGTATCCAGGAATGGGTGTAACATGAAAATAGAATTGGAAAGGAAAATACATACCAGCACCAGAGAAAGAGACGTGAAAGGCACAACAAGATGTGGTACCTGCAATCAGTGCAGGTACATTTTTACAGAGAATAGTATTAAATTGGAAGACGTCACTGGTACTGAGATAATGTTTAGAAAAGGTAATTGCAGGACGTCTCATATAGTTTATCTAGCCAAATGTTCAAAGTGTCCTAGTTACTACGTAGGGAAGACTAACAGAAGTCTCAGGGAAAGAATATATGATCATTATTATTGTATAAAGAAAAAAGATACCAAAAATGCCCTATGGAGACACTTAGTAGAAAGTAATATTTGTAGTATGTTTTATTTTGGTATTTTAGATATTGCTACAGTGAATCCTAGGGGTGGGAACATTAGTAAAAAACTGGGCGAGTTAGAAACAAGATGGCAAATTAAATTAAATGCATCAACTCAGCCAGGTTTGAATGACCATATATCAGTCAAGCCAATTTTGGTAAATATGGGATAGACAGACTTGTTGGTTCAGTAGCATACAACACCCAATGAATAGAATTTGTACTATTAAAATGATTTATTTTAATATCTATTAGGTAAATTGAGATAACCGATTGTATTTTTATGTTTTAGGATGGTTTTATAAGGGCAATTTTTAAAGGAATTGTTTAAAGGAATTTTTTAAAAAATGGCACACTGGCACTTTAAAATTCACATTGCAATTAATTATTAGATTGATGATGAAATGTATATAAACCCAATGAGTTTGGAAAGACTTTGTTCTGAGGAAGTCTAAGTGTTTTAGATGAAAGCGCTTAACATTTGAATAAAGGAAGATTTTATTTTATTATTTGAGTGTCAGTATTTCGAATCCGAGCCAGTGGGAACAGATTGTACCATTTGGTTATTGAGTTGACTGTTTCCAGAGTCTTTTCAGCTTCTAAGGTTTGACACGTTGTTTGAATACTGAATGAATGTAAAGTCTATATATAAAGAATTCCTGTAAATGTTTATATGTATTCAAGTATATAACATAGAATGCTAGATAACATCTGCGTAGTAGACATAGTTGAACATGTACTTGGAAAGAGCTATATACTGAAGCTGGAAGCCTATATGGTTATTTAATGTGAGAAGGAATGGGTGTGTATATTCATATACAACGTGTATGGGTATTTGTGAATACATGTTGTTAATAATGAATTCACATAAAACGTGACTATTCACTTTATGCTGCCATATGGTAAGCAGTGGGTAGTCCGCTAGATTTAGAGATTATGAAATGAGAAATATAAAGTAATTGATAGCGGTATGAATGGCGAGTAGCTCTTATAATATGTAATATATGACTACGTGCTTTGCATTGAAGTGAGATGGGCAGCGTGTGAGTGTGGACATGATCAGCTGATTTTGAATTGTGCGGTAATAGTTAAATGGAGCTGTGCATCAGTACACATGTCGCTGAATGATATAGTAGAAGGAGTCTTTGCAAAGTGCGCTCAATCTCCTTGTACAGAATATGGGGCCTTAGATGAGACTCAGCTATCTATGGTGGGTTGTACACGTTAGTCTATGCATGGAGGAAAGGATATGAGATACTAAATAGCGTATTGAATGACAAGGGGTTGCCGCAATATGTGCTTACTTTATGTTGCACCTTATACAGAGTAGGGGGCCTGAGATAAGGCTCAATAAATTATGATGGGTTGCACATGTTAGTTTATGTATGCAGGAACTGTTATGAAGTATCAGGAAGTGTACTGAATGACAAGAAGTTGCTATAATATGTGATTACTTTACACTGTTATAGGGAAGATAGGGGATGAATCTGGAGGTGACTAGCTGCATGGAAGTTAGGACATACTGAAATATTATTGCCTCTATCAATTTAATATATTAGAATTGTGAGATGACAATGGGATAATGAATGTGTATGCATAAAAGTCCACAGATAGATCAGGTGCCAATATATGTGCTGCTAAATTATAATGTAAGGAGCGACTATCTACCTCATGCCACCATAGCATTGAGGTTTGAAATGAGAGCTAATATTACAGGTGTACGTTAGATTGCACATGTCAATTGCTGTGAAAGATCAAGAAATATAAATGATAGTTAGCATTTGTGAAGGAAGTGTAGGTGAATGTGTAAAGGCTGAATTAAGTTGCCAGTGGGCATATACAAAACTATATTGGTGACATCTGCAATGTCTCTGTCACTGTTAAGTTGATGTAATTATAGATATTATGTTTTAAGTATGAAAAAATGTTATAGGTCTCAATATATGCAAAGCTGAGATTGAATATATTGTAGCTTACTATGCATGATTAGTGAAATCTGTAGTTTTAAAAGGAATTTGAAGTTTTTATAACTCTATGTATTTATAAATGATTTTGAACTACAAGATGATGACGTGTTATTCTCTATTGAGCATGCATCAGTTAGAATGAGGGAAGTAGATGTAGAGATTCTAATAACAGGTGGAAATTATTAACAGAAAGTAAGTAGAATGCTATTTAAATGGTTTTAAAAAAATGTTTGTTTCTAATGGTCTGAAGAAGCCACCGGTTAGGTGGTGAAAGCACTTACCGTTTGTTCATTGTTTTGTTTTAATAAATATTATATGGTTTTAGGGCCGTACGTTTGGCGACCGCTTTATTTTTTGTTTATTTTTTTGTTTATCCATTGAAGCAACTTGAAAGTGAAAAAAGAAAAGCTATAAAAGCAAGATTTGCAAGATTTGGGTGGTGTAAAAAGTTTTATGAATGTAAAGATTTCTTTTTTGTGGAGATTAACATTAGGAAATTTACCAGTGAAGGCTAATATGCCATATAAAAATGCAAGAAAGAATATGCAATTATTGTGGTGTAATTGAAACTGCAGAGCATGTTTCTTGACTTGTAAAAGGATAAAGGGTTTGTGGGAAAAAGTTTGTGAAAATAACATTTCAGGAGGTATTAAACATGTAAAAGACATAAATATGAATATGTTAGAATATGGATATTACGGTAACAAAGGATAGAAAGATTCTAAGAAAATTTATAAAAAGATGTTTTATATTATATGGACTATATGGAATGAAAGATGAGGTAATTTCAATGGAAAATGGATATTGTCAGAAATATTGAAGAAGATACAGTTTTAGTTGTGGAAAAAAGGGTGTGGGGATAAAGAAATGGAAATTATAAAAAAAAAAAAAAGATTAGAATGTATTAAAATGTAAGTAGGTAGTAAAGTGAAAATGTTTAAAAATGTATGTAATTGTGAATAGTGTATAATTTGTAATTATTGTAAATAATGTAAATATGATATGGTGTTTAATAAAGAACCCATACATTTTTCATTTTGAGGGGTAATATTTTTGTGGTTGAACTTCCTGATTCTTTTTGGCATAGAGGCTGCTCACAGAAGTAGAGAGTTACACCAGTGGAGTTGAAAGAGTTGTTTGGTGGTGATTTGGAGCAGAAGAAGGTGGTCAAGCCTTCAAATCAGCTTAAAAATATGTTGAGAGATAAGAGAAGATAAGGTAGTCAAGCCTTCTATATGTGTGTCTGAGGTCAGAGAATTGATAGAGAAGGCATATATGCCTTCTAATGGAGCTTCAGTCATTGCAGATGATGGTAGGAAGACAGCTGAGTCTTCTATATATATTTTTGAAACAGTGGAAGGCTGCATAGTTGTAGAAAAGGCAGATGGGCCTTTTCCAGATTCAGAAGAGATTTTTGCAGCAGTGGCTATTCCAGGAAGAGAACCAGCATGATGAGAGATGTGTTATTACAACTATGCAGTTGGAAGGGTTGCAGGATATTTTATTAGAGAAATTATGTGAGGAAAGCGAACCTGAGAACAGCAAGGATGTAACATGGGAAGATATAATGGACAAAATTCAAAACGAAGAGGTACTTTTGATATAAAAAACAGGAGATGGTAAGACAAAAATGTATGCTGATATGGTATGAAACAAAGAAGAAATTTTACTGTTAGGATTTTCTACAAGGAAGAGAAGTAGGAATATATGCGATAAGGAACAGTGTTATGTCACCTTTAGGAACTTCTCCAGCAAAGGTAAGAGTTTTCATTCATATAAACAAGGAAAGCATTTGTGATATATGTATGATTTGATAATACTGTACTGTACCGTAGTTAGCTGGAAACACTGTATGCAATGAGACTGAGAAACGAAAGTCATAGTTACCCAAGCTTGTGCTGAATAGGTATCAGTCTCTCCCTTATGGTTCAAGCCTTGTGCACTTTTAAGAATGAATTCCCCAAACACTGTAGTTCATTTAATAAGGTTTAATTAGATGTTCCGAATACTGTCTTCATTAACAGTACTGATAAACAATCCAAGTTGCTGTACATCATTCTGATTGTCCTGAACAAAGTAAACAGACATAGTCTCTAGATGACCTGATGTTATGTGATCCTATCTCGCCTACATTCTGACTGATGGGTTCGGAGCCGATCCCTCGGCTCCGACTCGGCACGCTTATGCCAAAGAGCGAAGTCTCTTATTGGCTGAGCTTACTATATCCCAGGATGCACCACTACCAGTCCCCCAGATCTCGTTTGCCGCTAACCTGCGAAGACGTGGTCTCGAGCTGGCTGAGCTGAGTAGTTATTTTAACTAACTTTTTCTGTCAGTTTTTTGCTGTTTTTGCCTCAAAAAGCTGTTTTAACGGCTATTCTTCTCATTGTTGTGTGATTGGTTGGATTGTTGAAGACTTTTGGTGTGTGATTGGGTTGAGTTTGGTTTAGGCCCCCTTCATCTAGGGCCTTCCCTGTCAGTCAACCCTCCTATAACTTACATATAGAGCAAAAGGCTTTAAATTTTTTTGTAGCTCTGTTTGTTCTTACAGGGTTTTCAAAGTTCCTTGTCATTTGCGCTTTTAGCGATAACTGTAGTCATCAGTAAGTCAGTAATTGCATTTTTCCTGTCAGATTACTGAAAATTTCTTCCATAATGTCTCAGAATCCTAGGCCTTCGGGCTTTAAAAAATGTACAAAATGTAGTTTCAAAATGTCCATCACAGACGATCACTCGCTCTGTGTGTATTGTTTAGGTGCAAAACACTTACAGGAGTCATGCAGCGTATGTCACGCTTTTTCCTCAAGGGTCCTCCAGGAGAGGAAAAATAAATTGATTCTTAAGGGGTTAATTAAACCTTCTTTGAAGAAGCCTTGGCATCCTCTCCTTCTCCGGCTAAAACAAAGGCGTCGGTTCCGACCAGTCCGTCGGATCCGACCGCTAAGAGACATAGGCAGGCCTCTCCTTCGGCTCCAAGGACTTCGGAGCCGAGGTCGGAACGGTCTGCCTCGATGCCACCAGTATCGACTCCTCTGGCTTCGAGCCGATGGCTGGGGCATCGAGGCGGGTCACCTTCGTCGGCTCCACTGGTTTCGGAGCCGACAAGGGTCGCCCGCTCAGACACTTCCTCCTCGGCGCCGAAGTCCACCTCGGCACCGATGGAATCTGGTGTGTGTATTCCTTCGGCGCCGATAGTCATTGAGTCACCTCGGAGCCGGTCCCCTAGTCCTTTGGGGCCGTTGGAGAGGCCTTCTCGAACCCATTCTGTTTCCTCTCGGTCTTCGAGGATGTCAGATTCTGATATAGACAGGGTGCTCCAAAGACTGTTCCAGTCCCCAGTCTTCCAAAAATTTGTTTCGGTTCCGACCCAGCTGGCTTCGGAGCCGATGACCCTGGCCCACCCCATTGCCATTCCTCCTCCGACTGCTTCGGCTCCGCCGGAGCAGGTGCTGTTGGAGCCGGTGGAGATCTTAGGGTCGGCTCCGACCCTTACTCCAACCCGGGCCTTCGGGTCCGAGTTTGGTACGCGGACTTCTTTGGCTGGACCCGGGGGTGATGTTTCGGGACCTATGCTTTCGGTTCCGAGCCTCCCCTCGGTGCTTGGCTGCGGGACTTCCGTCGGCCATCATGGCTCCGGGGACCGGACACTCCCAGGATTCTGGGGTCCGGCTTTCAGAGCCATGAGGAGTGCCTTGGCCAAGTCCTCTTCGGTCATCTCTCCGGCTTTACCGGCACCTTCCCTGGGCGTGGAGACTGGGTCTTTGGCAGTTCCCCTGTCCGTAGTCAGCGGAGCCCGGGGCCTGAGGTTACCCCATTGGGGTTCCCTCCTCCTGAGGGTTCTTCGGAGTTGTCTTCGGAGGAACCCCCAAGGAAGAGATCGTGCAAGAGGAAGCACGTGGACTCCCCAAGTCTATTACATCAGACACTGATCTTGATGATGCAGGGGGGTCCCCGAAGTCGTCCTCGGATGATGTCTCATTTGCAGACATCTTAGAGATCCTCAAACAACGAGGCGGCTGGATATCCAAACCCCCCTCTGCTGATGAGTCAGTGCTCCTCAAGGCCTTTGGGGCTCAGCCCTCCGCCTCCTGGGTGTCTCCGCCTTTCGACGAGCTTCTGGATTTAGTTTGTCAAGGCGTGGAACACCAGATACCGTGGAACCAGTCCCTTCTCGTCCAAATAAATTTTTGTCTGCTCCCCCCCGAGAAGGAGTTCCTCACTAAAGGCGTGGCTGTAGATGCCATGGTGGTGGCATCTGCTACACAACAGGACGTGGCAGAGGCTTCAACGTCCATCCATCCTCCTAATAAGGAGTCTAGGAGTATGGACAGGTACGGGAAGCGCACCCTGACTTCAGCGGCCTTTACTTTAAGGTCTCTGAATTATTTGGCACATTTTACCAGGCTTCAGAGGGATCTGGTCAAGGAGTTGTCAGATTCCTCTCGGTAACCTACCTGAGCAGCTAGCCCAGTCGGTTAGCTCTCAGTTGGCTATCCTTACGTCAATTTCTAACTCGTCCATGAGGCTCATTTCCTATGCGGCCGAAGGGGGGGGTAGAGCGGCAGGCACAGGCGTGGCTCTACGGAGACAAGCCTGGCTCCGCTGTGTCAGTTCATGGAGGCCTTCAAGTCTTCCTTTGCCGACGCTCCCTTTGATGGGTCCTCCTTGTTTGGACCCAAGGTTAAAGACACCCTTACCCGCTGTGAGCAAGAGGGAAAAACTTTATCTGCCGTAGGTGCCCGTTATTCCACTCCCTTTCGGCCTTACCCCAAGGCTAAAGGGGGGGGGGAAATGTGGTTCCGCAAATCTCGTAAGTTTTGCTCCCAACAGCAGGAAGATTCCCCTTCCAGAGGCAGAGGACGGGGAAATTTTTCAGGGAGACGCCGTCCCAGAGGCGGCAGAGGGCCCCGCAATTCTGGAGACCGCGAGTCCTTTCGTGGCTCTTCAGCCTCCCACACGTCACGAGGGATTGCCCGACTGTGCTGCTCCGGAGCCAGTCGGGTGTCGTTTTGCCAAGCACCTAAAAGCCTGGGAGTCAATCACTCAGGACAGATGGGTGCTTCGGATCATTGCCGGAGGTTACACCATCCCATTCACATATTCGCCCCCACCGTCCAAAAGTATCCCGGACCCACCACCCAGTCAAAGGGAAATGGCAGCCGCAGAAGCTTTAAAGCTGCTAGAAAAAGGAGTCATCCAACCGGTCCCCACAGACCAGATCGGATCAGGAAATTACTCCAGGTTCTTTTAGTGCCAAAAGACAGGGGACCTGAGACCAATATTGGATCTCAGCAGACTGAACCAATCCGTCACGAAATCCAAATTCCGAATGGTCACGTTACAATCCATTCTCCCATTGTTGGAGAAGGATGTTTGGATGTGCTCCATAGACCTCAAGGACGCCTATTATCACATACCGATACATCAGGCGTCCAGGAGGTATCTGCGCTTCAGCCTGGGAGTCAGTCATTACCAATTTTGCGCTCTGCCCTTTGGTCTCACCACAGCCCCAGGGTGTTCACCAAGTGTTTGGCAGTAGTGACGGCTCACCTGAGAAGTCTTGGATTCCAAGTGTTTCCCTATCTGGACGACTGGCTCCTGACTGCCACCACCAGGCATCTACTAATGGACAACCTCAAAGCCACCATCTCCCTGGGTATTACCCTGGGGATTACATTCAATTGGTCAAAGTCTGTCTTGCTGCCCTCTCAACGCATAAAGTTCATAGGAGCAGAGATAGACTCAAGAATGATGCGCGTCTTTCTTCCTGCCGAAAGGATCCAAACTTTACAGGGCCAAGTTCAAGCTCTGATCTCGAGATCCAAAGCCCCAGCCAGGATGGTTCTACAAGTTTTAGGCTCAATGTCTGCCACGGTTCTTTTAGTTCCTCTGAAAAGATTGCACATGAGGATTCTTCAGTGACTATTGTCAACTCAATGGTCCTTTCAGGATCTTCCCCTCAATCATCACATCATGATTACGGAAATATGCAAAAGGGACCTTCGCTGGTGGCTTCAGACATCCAATTTGGATCAAGGAAACCCCTTTGTTCTTCCCTCTCCAGTGGTTACCCTGACGACAGATGCCTCCCAGATAGGGTGGGGGGGGGCATTGTCTGGGCAGGCTAGTTCAGGGCTCCTGGCTTCCAGACGAAGCTCTTCTCCACATCATCGTGTTGGAGATGAGGGCTGTACTTCTATCCCTACAGGCCTTACACAAGTTTCTTCCTCAGGGCATCATCGCCATCCACACAGACAACATGTCGGTGGTCTGGTATCTGAACAAACAAGGAGGGACCAGATCGCACCCCCTTTGCAGAGAGGCCATGAGAGTGTGGGAATGGGCTGTAGCTACCAACCGCTTCTTGGTAGCGACCCACATCCCGGGAAGGTCAAATATATTGGCAGACAAATTGAGCAGGACAATTCTCTCTCCTCACGAGTGGTCTCTAAACCACACAGTAGCAGCTCAGGTTTTCAGGAGATGGGGACGCCGTGCTGCGACCTATTTGCAACTCCACTAAACACCAAGTGCCAAAGGTTCTTCTCCTTGATCCCACATCAGGGAGTACCAGCTATGGATGCTCTAGCACAACCTTGGCCAACAGGGCTACTTTATGCCTTTCCTCCAATTCCACTTCTCCCCAAAGTTATTCAAAAAGCTTCTCAATTGGGGTCCTCAATGATACTGATTGCCCCATACTGGCCTCGTCAGGTATGGTTTCCTTACCTGAAGAAGCATGCGGTGGACGATCCGTGGACTTTAGACCTAATTCGGACTTGCTAATCCATCAGTCGGGACATCGGCATCAGTCCCTTCAATCTTTGAAATTGACAGCTTGGCTCCTCCACTTCCGACTTTAGTCAGAAGGCACACACTAGACCCGGAAGTTGTTCACATTTTATCTTCGGCCCACAAACCCACCACTAACAAATTGTACCTCAGTAAGTGGAAGAGGTTTGCTATCTGGGCTCAACTCAAGGGCTTAGACCCTATCACTGCTCCTGTCCCAGAGGTTTTGAAATTCTTAACATCCCTGTTTAATCAAGGATCTTCTGTCTCAACTATTAAAGTCCAACTAGCGGCTATCTCTAAATTCCACGAATCCATGGATCCTCCTTTGATGAGCAGCAGACTATGCAAAACTTTCATTAAAGGTGCGAGCCTATTAAGTCCCCCAATTTTTCATCCTGCACCTCCGTGGGATCTTGATTTGGTGCTTCCCGCATTAACATCTTCCCTTTCGAACCGGCTGCTACATGTGAGTTAAAATATCTGTCTTGGAAAACTGCCTTCTTAGTTGCAATTACTTCTGCAAGAAGAGTTTCAGAGCTTCAAGCCCTGTCTATTAAGCCACCGTACTTGATTTTCCACAAGGATAGAGTATCACTTAGGCCTAATCCATCCTTTGTCCCAAAGGTCTGTTCTAGTTTCTGTCTCCAACAATCTCTAGAGCTACCAGTTTTCTTCCCAAAATTCTCCAATGAAGCAGAATACACTCTCCATAAATTGGATGTTCACAGGCAATTACGCTTCTATTTAGACAGGACTCAGCAACTTCGTAAGTCAGACCAGTTGTTTGTGTCCTTCTCAGATAATAAATTGGGCCAAACCATCACAAAAGCTACTATCTCCAAATGGATCAGAGATTGCATAACTCAGGCTTATTCTTCTTGAATAAGCAACTTACAACATCTATCAAAGCTCATTCTACCAGAGCTATGGCTACTTCTATAGCTTTTCATTCCAAGCTCGCTATATCGGAAATTTGTGCTGCGGCTACTTGGTCCAATCCGCACACTTTCATTTCCCACTACAAATTGGATGTGGCATCTAAAGGACGAGCTTCATTTGGTTCCACGGTACTCAGGAGTGTTTTCCAGTGAGCCACCCAGGATTCAGGTGCTAGGGACGCTGTCCCATCAGTCAGAATGTAGGCGAGATAGGATCACATAACATCTTTTAGTTATGTACTCACCATAACTTCAGATGTTTGGGATCCATCTCGCCTACATTCCTAATACCCACCCTCCTTCCCCGTGCCTTGGAGATCAGAAGAGATTGAACGGTTTTGAGTTCTACTGTTTTATCTTGTTTCATCTGACGATGTTATATAAGCAGGGCGTGCATGTGTGCATGTATGCGGACAAACTAGATCTGGGGGACTGGTAGTGGTGCATCCTGGGATATAGTAAGCTCAGCCAATAAGAGACTTCGCTCTTTGGCATAAGCGTGCCGAGTCGGAGCCGAGGGATCGGCTCCGAACCCATCAGTCAGAATGTAGGCGAGATGGATCCCAAACATCTGAAGTTATGGTGAGTACATAACTAAAAGTTTTCTGTACTCATGCTCGAGTGTTAGATATCTTCTCTGAAGTAACAGGTTGAATGAACTTACTAACCTTAACTGAACTGCTGTACTGAACACAACATATTATATTGCTTCATTCCAGTAAATTATTTCCTTTTTTAACCTTGGTGTCAGGCTTTGTCTTGTATGTGCTTCATTAAGGAACATTGTGTAGCTGATATTTTCCTTGAGAAAAGAACATACTGTCTGCACACTTTATGATTACCTTTTTCTCTTTAATAAACAGTATTCCATGCTTGGCCAGTAAGGTTATTTTCCTTTTTGCTTAACTGTCTTTTATGCATAAATGAAACACAATTTATTTTACCCTTTAACCTGTCTAATGTCTAATAATGATTTTAAAATGGAAATCCATACTGTAACAGTTGCCTCGAAGGTCCCTGACGAATGTCTACTGGGACCTACTTCCATAGTTACTTTACATTTATATTGTTAACTACTGTTTTTAGCTTTATGCTACCTGACTTATAATCTGAAAATAAAATAAAATAATTTGATAAACCTGTAATTTTAATTTTTACCACTAAGTGTCACTTGAGCATTTATGCCTTGTTTGGATTGAAATCTTTTAACTTTATAATATGAATAAACTTGCAGTTTTAATTTTCACCACTAGGTGTCACTCGAGCATTTATGGCCTGTTTGGATTGGAGTCTTTTAAAACTTGTACATTATTTAACCCCCCTTTTGCTGTAGGAAGAGGTCTTGCAAAATGTATTTGTATACTGTACTATGCTTTTTCTGAAACTGGTACTTCTCTGCAGCCAAGGTTTTTTTTAATATAGGGTTAGTCTACAGACATAATATACACTCCTGAATTTTTTTACATAGTTTTATAGCTGAGGATTTTAAAACATATACCTTATAATAGGCCAAATTTTCTGGAAACCTACATAACCTAGTAGTTGATGGTTGTACTTTATTAGCTGCTTACAACCTTACTCCCAGGACTGGACTGGCAGCTTTGTATTGTGCCCTTTTATTAGCATTTCCCTGCATGTCTTGGATCTTTGCCAGATTTGCCTCAACTGTTGAGCCCACTTGGCTCACCTGTTATAACTTTTACCTTAATTTTCCTTTACTGCTTTGGATATAGAGGAAATCCCCTCCATGGCAGCTTCTTCTGTCAGATATTGTACAGCCTATCAAGCATGATGGCTATTTTCTGAAGACTAATTGAAATTTGCACTAAAAAGATAACTTTATAAGTGGTCTTGAAGCATAATTACCATATTCTGTGTTAACTTGTGTCTGTACATTTTATTTGAATTTGTTATAATGCTACTTACCTTTTTTAACTTTTGTGAATGTTTATGAGCTATAATAGTTTACTAAAACCTATACTTTCTGTATTTTAAGTCTATACCTTTACATTGTCTGTTAGTGTCCTTAATTCCTGACTAATGTACCGTGCGTTGCAATCTGTAAATGTGCACTGTAATCTGTAAACTAATTAACAAATTAAGCCTGCCCTGTTATGCCTTGAGTACACTGAATAACGATCACTATCTATTATTTAAATAATAAGCCTGTAAAAATTATTCTCTTACTTTACCCTTAACTAATGACTGAATAATGTAATAAGCCTCTTACAAATAAGTCTGTCACTTTACCCTTAATTAATAACTGAATAATGTAAAGTATTTTGCAATTTGACTGAAATGTACTATACTGAACACATAACTGAATATGAATGTCATATTCTGAAACTTGACTGATATTTACATTCGCATTTACTGCATTTAAAAATAGCTGTGTATATTCTGGAAACTAACAAGACTAAAATAATATATTTTGCCAGTGTTAACTAAACACAGATAAAAGCATAACTGGAACTGGTAAATGTTATATACAATTGTCTGAAAATATGAGAATATTTTGACAGTGTTACCTGAACACAAATAAACTGGAGGCTATCTGAACACAGATAGACTGAAAACATACATACTTGCTTTAACTTTAAACAAACATTGAAGAAATAACCGAAACGCATAAACAGTTGCCAAATTTTGCTGTGCATTGTTCCAGTCGCTAATGAAGTAAAGGAAGGCCTGCTTTAATGTTGAAGTGTCCTCTTTGTAGTTAGGCCTTTTTAAACCTCTTGTTTTCATTTCTTGTTTGATTGTATTTAGTATCAGGTCCTTAAAATAGCATTTGCATTTTTAATCTGATAGCATTGCTTATTGCCCTGACTTTATTTACATTTTCTGCATGAAATGCAGCTTTAACAACTATAAACTGGCAGCATTGCTTGCTGTGCTGACTTTATTTACATTTTTCTGCATGAAAATAAACATATATTTTTTTGCATGAAATAAACATTTGCTGCTAATAAGCTTTTGCAAGTCTGTAGGCAAACTGATTTTTTACAATAAATTTTAACACAACACTTAATTTTGACATAATGTATTTTTCTAAAATGGCACTGTCATACTGGGGATGTAACAAGAATTCTGCTGTTATTTTCTTCCCAGGCTGATTGGCTTTATTTAAAAATATAAACTCCAAAGGCTCGCTACTAACTGCAATTACCTTTGACTTTTTAAACCCTGATAGCGTGAAACTATCATGAGTAATGAAATGCATGGTCTACTGTCCTTTTTCTAATAAACCAACTGAGTTGATGCTGAACTATCATAACCTTTATACATATTTTGAAAATCTGGTATGTCACTGGCAACAATAACTTGAGCTACAGCATACTTCTGATTATCCTTTGGGCTCGAACTTTGTACAGTACTTATGTCATTTGCCCAGTTATTAACCATAGTGGGCTGCCTTTTATTTGAAAAGCCAACAATATTTAAATAGGTAACCTGTTTAGCTTTATTGGAAACAACTGGGACTAAGTCATTAATACCAGCTTTTACACGCTTGTATTTCCATGTTCAGTATTTAAGAGATTTTTTTTTATACATTAAAAAAAAAATTAACTGCTGGGATTGATGGAGTCTTTTTTACTGCTGCAAAATCAGTATTTACAAGAAAAATTTCATTACTGGCATGTGATGCTTGCAAAATCTGTTTCTGTCTCATCACTAAATGGACAGCTTTTTCTAAGCTCTTGGCTGTAGCAATTGCATTTAACTTGGTAGTTGTATCAAGTTTCTGAACTTATTTTAAATGAAAATCAAAGTAACAACTGTGCATTTTTGCACCTGTATACAATCAGTTTTAACCGCTGAACTTTTTTACATTTTGTCACCTGACCCTTAGATTTTAACATACTGTTCAGTGAGTGAATCTCCACCCACTGTCTCACCATAGCCATTTATTTAGCTGACGTCATTTTAACTTTCCATTACTACTGAATGCTGCTAAAGTTATGTAAGAAGAATGTGTTATTACGGTCTACAATTTGTTAGGATAAATAGTAAAACTGTAAATTCATTAAAATGAATGCGATATCATTATAGGTTTATAGGTTCATAGGTTGGTACTAGGCTATCAGCCCTAGGGCCTATACAAGCCTAGCCATAACAATTCCCTGGCTATTTCTTTCCACAGTATTTACTTCCCTGGACCCTGTCTAGCAGGGCGACTGAAGTGATTCCCGGGCTGAATTTCTGATCTCCCATCCAATCATCAAGGTTCCTTTTGAAGAGGGCCAAAGAGGCGCTCTGCTTGACATGTATGGGCAGTCTATTCCAAAGTCTGGGGAGTCTCTGGGTCAGGAACCTACCCCTCCAACATATTTTGTTTATTGTGATGACAGGGTTTAGATCCCTGGAGCATGTGTCCCTGAGGGATTGGGATTTCTTTAAGTGTAGCATGTCCAACAGCTCTGGATTTGACATGGCCTTGTATGTTAAGCAGAGATCGCCTCTGAGTAGACGATATGCAACAGAGTATAGGTGGAGTTTTTTAGACGGTCAGCATAGGGCATCTGCTTTAGGCTTGTGATTCTTTTAGTGAGGTATTTCTGCGGCCTTTCCAGTTGTTGCAGATGTCTTGAGAGGTACATACCAAATGGGGTGTTGTATTCTGTAATTGGTCTAATGAGGGATGAGTACAGTGGGACAATGACCTCCTTTTTTCTGGATGAAATGCCCTTAGTGATGAGATGTGCCACATAGAAGCATTTCCTGACTGTTGTGGCGATGTGGTTATCGAAGGTGAGACCACTGTCCACCTGTGTCCCTAAGTCTCTTATCACACTTTTGGTGTTTAATGTACTGCCACCTATGTGGTAATTCATGGGTACATGTTTTTTCCCAAAGGGGATAACTATACATTTCTTGGCATTGAGCTTGAGCCCATGACTCTGGCATCAAGCATCTGTTTCTGTAAGGCCCTTTTGTAGAATATCCACATCATTTGGGAATTCAATAATGGATCCCAGTTTGCAGTCTTCTGCGAACTTTGTTAGCCAGAGTCCCTTAGTGTTGGCTTGTACTTCAGAGAAGTAGATGCCAAACAAGAGCGGTCCCAGGACTGAACCCTGAGGTACTCCACTTGTCACTTGTCTGGAGCTGGATTTGGAGTCGGTTACTTATACAGTGTGGGATCTGTCAGTAAGCCAGTTGGCAATCCATTGAGTGATGTAGGGATTAATGCCCAGCTTAGTAAGTTTATCTATAATTCCAGAGTGGGGGATGGTGTCGAAGACCTTGGCGAGGTCCAGATAGGCTGTGTGAACCACCTTACCCTTGTCCACGGCTCTGGAGACTGATTCGAAGAAGTCAATCAGGTTCAGGAGACAAGATCGGCCCTTCACAAACCCAAACTGCATGGGGTCCCGTGTTTGAAGGTTGCCAATGTCTTTGCTTATAAGTTCCATGATAATACATTGCATGGCCTTGCAGATCAGGCTCTTCACACTGATGAGGTGGTAGTTCCCGGGATCCAAGGTGGATCCCCCCTTGTGGAGTGGGATAATTAAAGCTGTGCGCCATTCAGTGGGCAATAAGCCTGAAGTGAGGCTATGATTAAACATGACACTTAGGTGAGGTGCCAGTTCATTTTGTAGTTCATGTAGTACACAGCCTGGGATGCTGTCTGGTCCCATGGATGCTGTATTTTTAGCTTTGGAGAGTGCGTTTTTTTTTACCTGTGTGGCCATTATTACCGGAATTTGGCAATCTTTCGGTATTGAGATGGGCCTTTTAGGGGATGAGAGGGGGGGTGAAGTTTGCACTGAATTGATCTGCCAGAATATCTGCAATATCCTTGGGATCAGTATATTTAATGCCATTCTTTTGTAGCTCTGAGCAGATCTGAGTATTGCCATTTAGATTCTTGACATAGCTATAGAATGCCTTGTGGTTATCTTTGGAATCTTTGGCAATTTTATTTTTGTAACTAGTTTTGAAGGATTTTATTAGGGATCTCAGCTTCTTACTGAGGCTGGTAAGGGAGTTTTTTTCATCCTGAGATTTTTCTCTTTTCTGCAACAGTTTCTTCCTTTCGTTGTAAAGTTTGTTTATGTCTCAAAAAGCAAAGCCAGCACCATGTAAGTGTATTCATACTTCTCTTTAATGTGGCAACGCCATAAAAATCAGACCGGTTTCGGCAACCTTGCCTTCTTCAGTGATAAATACATGAGCACATATCACCAGTATTTATACCATAATCCCTCTTCATTACTTAATTGAAAATCAACATTTAAAGCAGCAACAACTCCATTTGTCAAAGCTGTACTCAAACACATGCACTACATATGGCCATTAAGCCCTCGGGAAAATAATGCCCCAAGTTTAATGATCCATCCCCTTTCCTTCTTATTCAGTATTGCATGCCATCCCAATTTGTTTTTCCTGTCCACCCAAACTTTATCAGTAACCCTGAAATGAAACTTAGCATTATTATGTTTGAGTGTATGTTTATACAGAGCATTTGAAATACGTTTGGTACGAATGTCACTAAGGTGTTCTGAAATATGAACACGCATAGACTTAGAGGTCTGCCCAACATAAAAAGCAGCACAAGAGCAGGTCACTAAATATACCAGCCAATCTGACCCACAGTTTGCAAAAAAATTTATATCATACACCGTACTAGTATTCTTATTAGAAAACTGCTTGATTTTTAACATATGCTTACATAATGAACAATGCCCACATGGGTATGACCCACCCACCATATCACCAGTTAACGTACTTTGTTGTTCAAAATTTCTGTCCGTTACCCCATTTATAATGATTGAATTGAATTGAATATAATGATTGAATGCTACACGAGCTAAATGAGGAATTAAACCCGCACATAAGGCAGCTGTTTAATCTCAGCCTTACCACAGGATACATGCCCAAGGAGTGGTGTACGGCAACTGTGGTCCCACTCCACAAAGGCGGTGCCTCTACGGACCCTGGTAATTACCACCCCATAAGCTTAACAAGTATAGTCTGCAAAGCTATGGAGAGGATCATAATGGAGCTCATAAACAAAGATATAGGGGACTTGCAGACATTGGACCCGACCCAGATTGGCTTTGTCAAGGGCAGATCATGCCTTTTGAACTTGGTTGACTTCTTCGAAACAGTCACCAAGGCCATTGATGAGGGAAAGGCAGTCCATACAGCCTACCTTGACCTTGCAAAGGCTTTCTACACAATACCCCACTCGGGTATTGTAGAAAAATTTACCAGCTTAAATGTAAACCCATATGTCACAAGATGGGTTGCAAACTGGCTTAAGGACAGAACCCACAAGGTTAGAGTTGCTGGCGCTATGTCAGACTCCAAGCCGGTCACAAGTGGTGTCCCACAGGGCTCGGTCTTTGGCCCCCTATTATTCGGCATCTACTTTTCAGAAGTACAGGCCAACATGGGAGGACTTTGGCTGACAAAGTTTGCAGACGACTGCAAATTGGGCACCATAGTGGAAAGTGCATCGGACACAGATATCCTTCAGAAGGGACTCACGGAAACAGATAGCTGGTGCCAGAGCCATGGCCTGAAGTTAAACGCCAAAAAATGTATAGTCATACCCTTCGGGAAAAACAAGGTAACCCCAAGCTACCATATAGGTGGCAATCCACCAAGCACAGAAGAGGTTATCAGGGACTTGGGGACCCAGGTTGACAGTGGCCTTTCTTTTGACACTCACGTTGCTAAAGTGGTTAGAAAGACCTTCTACATTGCCCACCTGATCATGAAGGGATTCACATCCAGATCTCGTGAGGTCATGGTTCCCCTGTACTCTTCACTTATCAGACCAATGATCGAGTACAATGCCCCATTCGGGATGTATCTCACCTGACATCTGCAGCAATTGGAGAGACCCCAAAAGTTCCTCACCAAAAGGATAAAGGGACTCCAAAATCTGTCATATGCTGCCAGATTGAAGAAACTCCAGCTCTATTCAGTCGCATACTGTCTGCTCAGAGGTGACATGTGCCTGACATACAAGGCCATGTCCAACCCGGAATTAATGGACATGCTCCACCTCAAAAAATCCAAATCCACCAAAACCACTGGAGCAAGCGACTTAAACCTTAGCACGGATATAAATAGGACGTGCTGGAGGGATAGATTTATCACTCAGAGACTCCCTATGCTGCGGAATAAAATCCCGGTCCATGTGAGGCAGAGCACCTCGCTGGCTCTGTTCAAGAGAAATCTTGACCTGTGGATGGGAGATCGTAGGTTTACCCCGGGAATCATCTCTGTGTCACTGCTGGACAGAGGCACAACAAACTAATGGGTACAGTATTTTTTCATATAAGGGGTGGCATAAGCCACAAAACTTTGGGCTAGGCTTATAAATGCCTTAGGGCAGATAGCCTAGTATAAGCCTATGAACCTATGAACCTATGAAATAAGATCCTAATGTTCGTCCTCTTCTATATGAAAATTAACATTTTGAGGAAAGTAAGCCTGATAGTTCATTAGCTAACAAGATGTTCCAATTTTTATTAATTACATCCCTAATGATATTGATGTTCATACCAAATGTAGTGACAAACCTAATAGTGTCATCATCCTTATGTTTTTTATCATGATATTTTAATATTTCAGACCTATTTTGACCCACTACCCATCTCTTAGCTGACCTAATACAGTAAGGTTGATACCCCCTGACCAAAAACCTTTCCGTAAGATCATCCTCAAATTGTTGATAGACATCTGAAGAAGAGCAAATTCTCTTCACCCTTAAGAATTGAGATTTAGGTATATTTTCTATAATGTGGCGGGGATGTAAACTTGTAGCGAATAGCAAATTATTATATTGTAGATTCTTATGATATATCCTGGATGCCAACATATTGTCATTATTTCTTATGACAGTCACATCCAAAAAGTTAATCTGCTGTGTATCCACGTTCAAAGTAAATTCTATCCCCCACTTATTTTTGTTCAAGTATTGAACAAACTCTATAATTTTTCCCGCCGCGCATACTAACCAACAGTCATCTAGAAATCTTCTCCAGATGTCTATCTCAGACAGATAGATATTATGTAAACTGTCATATATTAACAGATCCTCTAAGTAGCCCATGAACAAATCAGCATAAATGGAGGCAAAAAGATGCCCCCATTGCAGTTTCCTGAACTTGCCAATAGCAATCCCCCTGGAAAAATATAACATTTTTAGTTAGAACATGTTCCACCATACATAATAGCAAGGTGTTAAACCCTGAAGGATATATATCCACTTTCTCTAACCAATACTTGACAGCTTCCAATCCAGCTCAGTGTGGAATTCTGGTATATAATGCTATGACATCTAACGTACACAGTAACCAGTGTGATTCCAACTGAGAGTTTTCTATTATTGTCAGGAATTCTGTTGTATCTTGAATTCTAGCTCTGATCATTCTCAATAAAGGCTGCAAATGTTGTATTAGAAAAGCTGATAAAGGCTCTGTAAGAGATCTTATACCAGACACTATCGGCCTGCCAGGTGGTTTTTCTAAATTTATATGAATCTTTGAAAATAAGTAAAGGATTTGTTGCTGGGGGTTATCAACCATTAAATGCTGTTTCACCTGTTGGGAAATTATCCCTTCATCACAGGCCAGGTCCAAAAATGTGTCAATTTCTCTCTTAAATCAAAAGGTGGGGTCAAGTGGCATGGGCATATAATGTCTTGCATCCTTTAGCTGACTACAGGCCCCTCTAATACATAATCTTCAGTGTCCATGACCACTACCACCCCACCTTTGTCCGCTGGGATGATAACAATATTAGTATTGTCTTTTAAATTCCTAAATGCCTGCTGTTCCTCAACTGTCAAATTTTGTTTCAATATTGTGGCTTCACAATTCTTAAAATGTAAGTCTTTTATAACTGACTCTTGAAATATCGCCACGTTTATCCATTGGGACATAAACTTAGATTTTCGAAAACAAAATTCAGTAGATCTTTGAGCCCTATTCTGGGGACCAAAGTACAGTTTTAAATTGAGTGACCGACAAAATGCCAACACATCCTCCACCACACTATTTTCATTAACAAAAAAAACTGGTATATATTTTTAAGTCCTTTATTAAGCAATTGTTCCTCCACTTCTGTTAGAGTTACAGAGGAGATATTATGGAATTATACACCATATTTAATGGTGACCCAGCGTCTGTAACAACATTTGTACATTGTTTGCATTTGTTATGTTTTCTACCCCCTTGGTGTCGTCTTGGCCTAAAGGGTATTCCATGACTCTTTGTTTCTTAGAACTAGGTGACCCCTGAATAAGTGTTTATTCCACATCTGTAGCTGATGATTCCTCCCCTGAAGTACTACTATATTCTGTGCCAGATTTTTTAAGGATTGACCTGAGTCTTTTCCTTTTTACTCTCTCCATCTTACCCCCACCCTCAGAAAACTTAACACTCTTCCTGAGGTCAAAGGGTCTTCCATGCTCATAGTCTTTGATATCTCGATTAAACTTTTGAAGTTTTTTGTCTTTCAAAGATTTCTCCCGGGCTAATAAATCTCTGGACAATTTAGTTAAGCACTTTTGATACCGAGCTTGTCCCTCAAATGGTTTTAAGTTCTCACATACCTTTTGTACATCTACACAGTTTTTGTCAACCACACGTTCATATTGTGAAGACAGATCTAATGAGGAATTGTCAGGCTTACTTTCCTCAAAATGTCAATTTTCATATAGAAGAAGACGAACATTAGGATCTCATTTCAATCATTATAAATGGGGTAACAGGAACAGAAATTTTGAACAATAAGGTACGTTAACTGGTGATAAGTTGTGTGGGTCATACCCATGTGGGCATTGTTCACTATGTAAGCGTATGTTAAAAATCAAGCAGTTTTCTATTAAGAATACTAGTAAGGTGTATGATATAAATTTTTTTTGCAAACTGTGGGTCAGATTGGCTGGTATATTTAGTGACCTGGCTCTTTTGCTGCTTTTTATGTTGGGCAGATCTCTAGGTCTATGCGTGTTTGTACTTCAGAACACCTTAGCAACATTCATACCAAACGTATTTCAAATGCTCTGTATAAACATACGCTCAAACATAATAATGCTAAGTTTCATTTCAGGGTTATTGATAAAGTTTGGGGGGACAGGAAAAACAAATTGGGATGGTATGCAATATTCAATAAGAAGGAAAGGGGATGGACCAGGGCTTAATGACCATATGTAGGTTATGTGTTTGATTACAGCTTTGACAAATGGAATTGTTGCTGCTTTAAATGTTGATTTTCAATTATGTAATGAAGATGGATTATGGTATAAATATTGGTGATATGTGCTCATGTTTTTATCACTGAAGACGGCAAGGTTGCCGAAACCGTTCTGATTTTTATGGTGTTGCTACATTAAAGAGAAGTATGAATATGCTTACATGGTGCTGGCTTTGCTTTTTGAGAAATACTTAGGACTTCTGGGCCTGTGCATCAGCCTTAACATGCGGGGTGTGTCTTTGAAGGGGATTAAAGTTTGTTTATGGCAAGGGACCACCAGATTGACTTCCTTTTTTGGAGGAGAGCATCTTGGTTCTGTTGGGGATGGCACGATTCATGCATAAATGGATGTGCTCGTACAGTGTCTTAGTGTAGGATTCAGCAGTCGAACTTTCAGTTCCCGTCTGCATGAGTGGCATGAAGTTTGTCACTTCTGTCTTGAGTAGTATGAAGTTGGCTTTGGAGAAGTTTTTTACGGAGGTTTCCTTACTGGGGGTTGGGGTGGGATGTGGATGTCAATGGTGATTAGCTTATGATCAGACCTGATTAACGAGGGGGGTGATCATAGGCATGGAGCATCGATTTCCCATGTTGGAAATGACCAGGTCTGGGATATTGGAGCCCCTGGTGGGACTAAGGATTAGTTGATTCAGGGCATTGGAATTTATGAATTTCCAGAAACCATTGGGCAAACGTGTTGGCACATGAGTAGTTTTCCCAGTTAATGGCAGGGTAATTGAAATCACCCAGTGTTAGGGTGTTTGATTGTATCTTAATATTTTCTAGTATGTTTAGAAAGGTGTAGTGAGAATCTTGGGGCATGGTGGGGGATCTGTAGCAAGCTACAATTTGGATTGCAGTCTTACCTAGTGTTAGTTGCACCTGTAGAATTTCAGACGCATTGTGTTGGGCATCTAGTCTGGTGTCTAGATATCCACATCCTGCCCCCACCCCCCCATTAAGGAAACTATGGTAAAAAATTTCTCCAAAGCCAACTTCATGGTTCTTAAAACAGAAGTGGTGAACTTCATGACACCCATGCAGATGGGCAATACAGTTACGACTACTGAATCCTACACAATTGCACTTTATAAGCACTTACCTGAGTGCATGGATCGTGCTATCCCAAACAGAACCAAGACGCTATCCTCCAAAAAAAGGAAGCCAATCTGGTGGTCCCTTGCCATAAACAAACTGTACAACAGAAGGAAGAAACTGTTGCAAAAGAGAGTAAAATACCATGAGTGGAGGAGCTCCCTGGTCAGTCTCAGTAAGAAGCTGCGATCCCTGATAAAATCCTCCAAAGCTAGTTACGAAAACAAAATCTCCACTGATTCTAAAGACAACCACAAAGCATTCTATAGCTATGTCAAGAATTTCAATGGCAACACTCAGATCTGCTCTGAGTTACAGCACAATGGCACTAAATATACAGACCCAACTGATATTGCCAACATCCTGGCAGATAGGTTCACTGCTAACTTTACCCCCCTCTCACCCCCTAAAGAGCCCATCTCTATACCAGAAGAATGCAAAGTTCCTGCAATCACGGCTGCACAGGTAAAAACCACACTCTCCAAAGCCAAGAACACAGCATCCTTGGGACCAGACAACATCCCAGGCTGCGTTCTACACGAACTACAGAATGAACTGGCACCCCACCTAAGTACCATGTTCAATCATAGCCTCACCTCAGGCTCTGTGCCTGCTGAATGGCGCACAGCGAATATTATCCCACTCCACAAGGGGGGAGCCACCACGGACCCAGGGAACTACCACCCCATTAGCCTGACGAGCCTGGTCTGCAAGGCTATGGAACGTATTATCATGGAACTTATAAACAAAGACTTGGTTATCTCCAAACTCTGGACCCCACCCAGTTCGGGTTTGTAAAAGGCAGATCATCTCTCCTAAACCTGATAGACTTCTTTGAAGCAGTCACCAAAGCCGTTGACAAGGGTAAGGTGGTTCACACAGCCTATCTAGATCTTACCAAAGCTTTCAACACCATCCCCCACTCTGGAATTATAGATAAACTCACTAAACTAGGTATAAATCCCTATGTCACAAGATGGTTTGCCAACTGGCTCACTGACAAACCCACACTGTGAAAGTAGCAGACTTCAGACCAGTGACAAGTGGAGTACCACATTTTTCAGTCCAGGGTCCTCTCCTGTTTGGTATCTACTTCTCTGAAGTACAGGCTAACACAGAAGGTCTTTGGCTAATGAAGTTCACAGATGACTGCAAACTAGGAGCCATAATCAAAACTCCTAACGATGTGGACATCCTACAATAGGGCCTCACTGAGACAGATGCCTGGTGTCAAAGCCATGTCCTCAAGCACAATGCCAAAAAGTGCATTGTCATCCCCTTTGGTAAAAACTATGTACCCATGAACTACAACATAGGCGGTAGTATACTTAACATCGAAAGGGTGATAAGAGACCTTGGGACACAGGCGGACAGTAGTCTCTCCTTTGATAATCACATTGCCACAGTAATCAGAAAATCCTTCTATGTGGCACACCTCATCACAAAAGGTTTCTCATCCAAAAAAAAAGAGGTCATTGTTCCCCTCTACTCATCACTCATTAGACCCATTTATAGAGTACAGTGCCTCTTTTGGTATGTACCTCACAAGACATCTGCAACAACTGGAAAGGCCGCATAAATACCTCACAAAGAGGATTACCAGCCTCAAACAGATGCCCTACGCAGACCGTCTCAAAAAACTCCCGCATTACTCCATCACATATCACCTACTCAGAGGTGATCTCTGCCTAACATACAAAGCTATGTCAAACCCAGAGCTGTTGGACATGCTCCACTTAAAGAAATCCCAATCCCTCCGAGCTACACACTCTAGGGACCTAAACCTTGTCACCACAATAAACAGAACATGCCGGAGGGATAGATTCCTGTCCCAGAGATTTCCCATACTCTGGAATAAACTACCTATCTATATCAAACAAAGCTCCTCATTAGCACTCTTCAAGAAAAATCTTAATGATTGGATGGGAAATAGGAAATTCACCACGGGAATCACCTCTGTGGCTCTGCTCGACAGTGGCACAGGAAAATAATTTTCTTGGGTGGCAAAAGTCAGGGTACCTTTTGGCTGGGCTTGTATAGGCCCCAGGGCCGATAGCCTAGTACCTACCTATGAACCTACCTATGAACCTATGTTGTGAATATCCTTCGTGAATATGGACACTCCTCCACCTTTAATGTTTCGGTCCTGGTTTGGTGGCCAAAAAGTGTGGTAAGATTTGTAGCCTGGTATTGCAGGTGTGCTCTCTGGAGCCTTGAACCAGGTCTCAGTTACTGCACAGATATTGATGTTCTCCATTTTTAGGAGTTCCTCGAGAGAGTGCATTTTGAGGTTTAGACTTCTAGCATTGAGTAGCATTACCTTCAGATTTTGCATGCTTGTACCTGTTATGATGGTGGTTTTGTCCTTTGAACTTTGCCTAAAAAAGGCACTGTATGGGGTGTCAAGAGCCTTAGCCAGAAGCTTAGCCTGAATCCCAGGGGCGACAGGTGCAGACCATCTCTGGCAAAGCATCGTGGTCTGTCGATCATGTTGTCCCGGGCAGGCAGATACTGGATCCCCTTTGAATGACACCAGAAGCTTAGCCAGTTGTTGAAGTCAATCATTTTGTTCTTATACTGTGGTATCATTCTGGGCGAAGGCAGGATTCTACTCAGAGTTAAGGTCATACCTGCCTGGGCCACATGATCCGAGAGCTCTTTCATGTCTCTTTTCATGTAGTCCAGGGAGGTACGTCTCAAGGCATTCACTCCAACATGGACAAAGACAGAGTTATATTCGTACTTGTTGTGGAGTGACTTGAGTGCATGCATTATGTGGTGGATCCTGGCACCTGACAGGCAGCTGACTGTAATTTTCTCCTTGTTCAGCCTGGTGAATGGGACATCTGTGTGCCTGACTATAGAGTCTCCTATGACTAAAGTGTTGGGTACGTTGTCCTGCCTTAGGGGCTGTTGTTGGGTGGCACACTGGTGTTGTGAGCTATGTGACACTTTGGTTGTGATTGGTGTTGCTTGCATTTCAGCTTCAGAGGTCCTTGTTGCTTGGGCAGGTTAATGTTAAGGGCCTCCACATATGTGGGTTTAGTGTTGCTATGTGTGAGAGTTGGTGGTGTGGGTTTAGAAGGGCTATGTGTTGCTTGAGGTGTAGTGCGGGTGTTAACCTTCTCCTCTAGACTGTGTAGCACAATCTTGGGTGGAGAGAGCTTTTCTTCCAGTTTGGCTGTGTAAGTGCATCTCTTGCAGGTTGTAGTGATGGGTGGTAGTAGGAGAGGGCTGTCTGTGTACATAAGGCAATTGCTGTATTGCCCCAGTATGCCCAGATTCACCAGGTGGACAGGAGAAATCACCGGAAGCTGACCCTTGGACATGCCTGGTTTGGTGCTTTTTTTTTGTAAAGTACAAGAGCTGTTTTCCCTTACCTTAGCAAGGTACTTTGCAATTATAGGCTGTTTAGTGCCTACGATTAATTTCTCCTTATTAACAAGGAGAGTTGAGTGCTTGTATCAGTTTAAGACTTCCTAGTGCTTTCCAGCAGGTTTTAAAGCAAGTGCTAGTCACAGGGATGCTTAAAGGTAAGATGAAAAAAAATGGTTTATCCTAAACACTGCAGTGTGCACTTGAGTTAGATGTGAAAGTAGGTAACTTATGTTTTACCTGTCTAAAAAGTTAAGTTTTAGTGGAGAGTCACTATTTTTAAAACAACACGATAGATTGAAAGGGGGTGGTCACATTTGTATTCTGGTACTATGGAATACAGTAGGATGGCCAATACAATTAAATAGCTGAAGGGGGAGTGATTTCACAAAATGATAATTTTGTGCTTACTCACACAAGCCAGTAAAACAGAGAAGAAATGAGATATATGGTCAAATTAACATAAGGGGAAGGCAACTAGAAAGACAGTGGTGTTTAAGAACACTACAGTAACCAGGTGGGAGGATGGGAAAAAATATTTTGCCTCACTCACAAGAGACAGAGCTGTGGTCTCTGTTCAAATTTTAATATGCAGTTAAAAGCAGAATACAAGTAAAACACAAGGTAAATAAAACAAATCACAGTATTCAAAATAGAAAAAGGCAATAAAGTAATATAACAAATAAAAAGCAAACTAACCTTTCCCTCACAGCAAAGTGTAGCAGAATCTGGGTGAGCCTTTCTAGTAAAGCTCTGAAATGTTTTGTTTTATCCCTTAAATATAAGGTTTAGTTCCTAGCTCCACCCCCTCAGTTCACAGATGATTAACCTTAACTGGCCTGTTCTGTTGACCTATACTAATTTCTGCCTGACTCACAAGAGACAGAGCTGTGGTCTCTTTTCTTGTTTTAATATGCAGTTAAAAGCGGAATACAAGTAAAACACAAGATAAATAAAACAAATCACAGTATTCAAAATAGAAAAAGGCAATAAAGTAATACAACAAATAAAAAGCAAACTAACCTTTCGCTCACAGCAAAGTGTAGCAGAGTCTGGGTGAGCCTTTCTAGTAAAGCTCTGAAATGTTTTATTTTACCCCTTAAATAGAAGGTTTAGTTCCTAGCTCCACCCCCCCCCTCAGTTCACAGATGATTAACTTTAACTGACCTGTTCTATTGACCTGTACTAATTTCTGCCTGACTCACAAGAAACAGAGCTGTGGTCTCTTTTCAAGTTTTAATATGCAGTTAAAAGCAGAATACAAGTGAAACACAAGGTAACTAAAACAAATCACAGTATTCAAAATAGAAAAAGGCAATAAAGTAATACAACAAATAAAAAGCAAACTAACCTTTCCCTCACAGCAAAGTGTAGCAGAATCTGGGTGAGCCTTTCTAGTAAAGCTCTGAAATGTTTTGTTTTATCCCTTAAATATAAGGTTTAGTCCCTAGCTCCACCCCCTCAATTCACAGATGATTAACCTTAACTGGTCTGTTCTGTTGACCTATACTAATTTCTGCCTGACTCACAAGAGACAGAGCTGTGGTCTCTTTTCTTGTTTTATTATGCAGTTAAAAGAAGAATACAAGTAAAACACAATATAACTAAAACAAATCACAGTATTCAAAATAGAAAAAGGCAATAAAGTAATACAACAAATAAAAAGCAAACTAACCTTTCCCTTACAGCAAAGTGTAGCAGAGTCTGGGTGAGCCTTTCTAGTAAAGCTATATTTAATTATGACATAATTCAGCTTGCTAGGCTGACTGTAATCTGAACTGAGGTACTTGGCAAACTCCCATCCCTGTATGAAACATATACAGTCTTAAATTGATTACATAATGTACTCTTTTATACATAGGATCTGATATTTTAACTGTGCTGTCACTTTTACAATGTAGCATTGATTTTATATTTTACATTCTGTAAACTAGCAAACATTATTTTGTATCTGTCTATATTACAATATTGTTTATGCACTTAACTAATGACTGCTAAACAAAACAATAATACAAAAAATGTATTTCCCAAACTGTAACTGCAAACTCTTTATTTTGCTAATTAATTTGTCTGTTCGCTCTGATATTCCTTACAAGACATAAAGGCATATGGTTACCCTTTGTTCTTAACTGACCACACCCAATATGTCTTTCTGAGCACTTCAGCTGTGTCAGCTGAACAAGAATTTATTTTATCTTTAACCCATTAATCTGCTTGTTTCTGTCATAACCAGTTCTTTAAAATCTGTAGCTTTGCACATATCTCTTTACTGAAGTCTAAACCAGCATATACAGAGCTGTTACACTTTGAACGTTTAGCTGCCATAATCTTTGACCTTTTAAATTCTGACAAGACAACACTTGTATCTTTTGTATGTGCAACTGAGATTGATTTGTCTGTAAACAATGAAATAACCTTAAACAGTGATAGATTGATGCTCTGATCTTTACAGATAGCTATGGAATGTATTTTTTTTACTTAGCACTTGTCTGTTCTTCAGTTACAAAATCTACACTTTAATTCCTCTTATGTCTCTTTAGTGCAATGTGAACTTGAGACATTGCTTGTGTGTTATGTTTATAGACTGTGTTAACATTTGTTATGCTGCAACATTCTTCTGTATTCTGAATTATATGTACTATATTCTGAACATTTGTACGTGAAACTGTACTACAACTGAAACTACTATGTTGATTTGCATGTGCTGAAGCATGTGCATTTAAACTGGAGACCATACTGACTTTTGAGTCATTCTGTGATTTAAACCTTTTGCATTTAGACATATTTAACATTTTGGAACTAATAACCTTTAACTTTAAGAAAACATTTTTAAACTTAAACCAGAAATCTACTGACATTTTAACTTTAGGAGTATTACTTGACATGTTTACATGCAAATCATTTTACTTAATTAATTTAAACTTTTTTTGAACTGTTAAGTAAAAGGTGCCTATACAGTCTTACATAACTTTATGTTCTTGGAAGAAATTTGAGTCATTGTCTGTAGCTTATTAACCTTTTTGTTGCTTCTCAACTTTATAATGTCACTCTGGAAATATGAAAGTTTGTTGAGATATCTCAACTGGATGTTGTGCAATTTTGTTGTCCGTTTTTTGCATGAAGTTATGCTGTCTTAATGAGAAACTGTCATGCCGTACTTTTCAGCTTATTCTGTGTAGAATTTACAGCTCTATTTATGGAAAAAGCACAAGTATGCTGCTGAAAAGTCTGTTATGAAACAGTTGCTGTCACTTTAAACTGTTAATGAAACTTTGAAGTTATTGCTGTAAAACCGGAAAAAAATTACTTACTGCAGCTGTTTTTGTTGAAGTTTCTTATAACACATATAGTTGAACGAAACACGGAGTGCTGCACTTTAATGAAACAGTGTTATTTTATAGGCTATAGCACACAAGTTGAACAAAACACTGCTATTCTGTAGATTTCTGTAGAACACATGCAGTGTAACTAAGTCTGGAAAAGAACGATACCTTCACTGAAAGGGTGGTGTGCTCTCTGGAGTGCTTTTGTAGTACTTCTGCTGTATAAACAGTTACTGTGAACTTTAAAAAATATGCAGTACTGGAAACTGGATGTGAAAGGGTTACAGCTGCTTGCTGGGTTGTTAGAAATATATATCTCTCCCCAGACAGCAGATCACGTTGGGCATTTTTTGAAAACAATCAATCAGTGGAAAATTTTTTGAGTTAATATCAAAATAAGAAAGATGGCACTTTGAATAAGCTTATGTAAATAAGGCTTTATTCGGTGAAACTTGGAAGAAACTTCATGTTGAATTTGTAACAGAAACTGAAAAAGAGACTTTGAAAATATATTGCAATAGCATACATAAAGATGTAGTGGACATTTCTAAAGTTTTCAACAATAGAGGATTATGGACTGGGGGTTGGAATTGAATGTTGTACTAAAAATGGAAAATGATAAAATCATTCATATTTCTGGTATTATAAATATAGATGGTCAAAAGATGTTAAATGTTGGGGGTCAACAAAACAATGGTGGAAAGGAGGGCTAGTCTCAATTGAGAAGTGAACTATGTTTCACATTGTATTATCTTTTTTATTTTCAGTTTTTCAATTTCTTAATTTTTTAATTGGATTCAATTAACTCAGGGCAGATTGGGTTATATAAGGAAGAGGAACTGATGCTACAGCGTTCTCATGAAGTCTCCCAGGTGGGATGAAAGCTCTTAATGTATTTGTTGTTTGAAGTCTTTATTAAAAGTTCATTCTACCAGTTTTGGATGTTCATTTCACCAGGATTTATATCCTTGGTGGTCTTTTTTGTATTGTGTTCTCCTGCAGGAATCTAGTTGGTCACACAGTTTACTTCTTAATTGAGACTAGCCCTCCTTTCCATTGTTGTTGAGCTTTGTTGGTTATTTTTACATAGTGGACACCCATTGTAGAGGTTAAATGTTGGGGTCAACCCAAAACCTGTTTCTACTGTGGAAAATCACATAATTTGAGTGTTAATTGTACAAAAAGGAAATAATTTATATATGGTGCTATAGGTATGATGCAAAACATGTGAGTTAAAATGTTGTAAATACAATACGGTAGGTCATTTGTTGATGGATTGTAAAGAAGGGACAGTAGAAATACATAAAACTACTGTGTCTGAACACATTCAATGGGTTATGGAAGTATTAAGTGAAGAACAGGGACAAATCATGTAAAAATACAGAAGAAGCAATTGAAAATATGATTATAAATATGACACATAAAAAAACAATAATTAAATATAGAAGAAGGTACTGAAATTAGTAACAAAGAAGATATTACCTGGATTATAGTAAAAAAAGAAATATTCTATAGGCAGAGAAAGAGAAAAATTACTGTTTTAAACACAAAGGGAAAGAAGAAGTAAAAAGAATGAAGGTTTTATTATTTTTCCTTAGAACATTTTCCTAAATAGAAATAATGGTAATTGCAAGATATTAGCATTGAATGTCAACAGTTTTTAGAGCATAGTTAGATACCTAGCTATTATAGACTGATGTAAAACTGTGATTGTGATATAATTACAGTAGAAGATACAAGATTTTTAATGAAAGAAAAAAATATTTCAAACAGAATCTGGAAAGCAGGACAAGATTTATGTTCAGGAATAACAATACTTATGAAAAAAACAGTTTAGGTGCTTGATATTACTACAATTTTAATGGGTAAGATTGCGGTTATTGATGTTAGATGGAGAAATAAAGTATACAGAATAATTGCATTATGTACATATATAACTAATAAAGAAAGAGAAGATATCTTTGCCTTAGTGTTGAATTACATTGCTATTAATATGGAAGTTACTATAGTAGGAGACTTCATTTATAACTTGAGAAACAAAAAGAAAGGAAATGGTGTTAAAAAGTTATAGGAATTCTGAGACATAAGAAGTTAAGAATATGGAAGAACAGTTCACTGACATATAGTACAGTAATATATAGAACACAGTAACGCAAAGTATCTCTGAAAACATGAACCCAATGAAGGCAGTCCCACAGGCAATCCGTTGTCAGTTCCAAAACCACAGAATAATAATCACTCTGCAACCATATATGATAACGGTTTATTAAACACAATAAAAACAGTACATTTAGCGCTTTTGTTTCCTTTCAGGAAACTTCATCAGAATAGTAAAATCACATGCAACAGACCAATTTATAGTTAATTTGAATAGCAATTAATTAATTCATTGGTTACACTAGTTAAAGTCATAGTACAAAATATAGAATACAAAACTGCACTATCTTAATGTAGTGTGCAACAACAAACAAACATGCGTGGTACTTCCTGATCATAAGTACCTTATAAATATTTGTTAAATACATCATACTGTGCATGAGACACTTTGAGTTACTGTTTTTTTGTCTCCGTTATCCACCGTTTGGAATATATAGAACACAGACTGTTTATTGCATTCAGAGGGATGTGAAATAAAAAAAAAATGAAAGTACATTAGACAAAGGTTTTTCAGACCATAAAAGTATCTGGATAGAATTCAGAGACAAGGATTCTGTTACATACAAAAAACAGTGCTAAAGGAAAAGGATGTCAATAATTAGTAATGATTTTTTGAGAAATTGTAGGTGACATACTAAATAGACAAGAAAATACTTTAATTATGGTAGGAGAGCTAAGTGAAGCTTTTGACACTGTTCAGCATAACATACTATGCGTTATATTCAAAGCTTATAATTTAGGTATGAAAATAAGAAATATGTGTGTTACAGCATACACACTGAACAAAATTAAAGTTTTGACTAATGGATGTCTGAGTGAAGAGATAAGTATTAAAAGAGATATAAAGCATTGATGTCTTTCTAGTAACAATATATTTTCACTAGTTATGAATGCAATAGCTAGTTATGTTAATTCAGTAGATGGTAATGTTAGATATAGAACAAAGGAAGGTATTGATATACCTCTAATGTTATCATATGTAGAGAACATAATTTTAGTTGCTAAGCATTTGAATAGAATGGAAGAAGTTATAAATAAACACGTTCAATTTGTGTTTAGATAAATTTGGTATGTGTTTGAACCTAGAAAAAAAAGTAAAAGTTTAGGGCTTGAAGGTAGGACTAAAGGTACTGAATTCAGTTTTCAAGAAATAAAGTTGTTAGATATTGCACTTGTAAAGCAAGATGAATTACTACAATGGGAAAACGCTATGAAAAAATCAAAAATATGTGTTTTTTGGAGATCTTTAAATTTAATTCTGTTGTATTGGGAAATATTTCATATATAGCTATTGTATGTGTTTAGTATGCTTTTGTCAATTGAAAAAGATATTATTAATACTATCCTCTCCTTTTTTATGGGGATCTCGTATTAAATCTCATAAAGAGAGGTATGCTATATGTAGAAAAAGGATGGTGGTTTAGAACTTAAAAATCCAATGGTATTTGCAGATTTGCAGTTTCATTGCATCTATATAAATACTTAAATGGTTAAAGGGAAAAATGGTAACTTAAGTCTATTATTGGAAAAGAAATATACAAAATATAGGATACGATGAAAAATTGTAAAGAAGTATATGAATGAAGAAATGAAAGCATATCAAGAGAAAATTGTAATATGTAAAATTAGTATAGAAGATTTAGAAGATGATATAAGAAAAGAGGTATAAAAAAGTAATGATGGAATATTTTTATGTATACCCATGGAAATAATTGGATGAAGTGAAAATCAGATCTCTAAAAGCAAGAAATGATAGATTTAAAAAGAAAGTAGAATGTCATGATTTTTTATGGAGACTGGCAATAAGGAAATTGCCAGTCAAAGAAAATATGACATATAAAAAAAGTGAAAGAATATGTAATTGTTGTCATAAAGAAGGAACTACTGAGCATGTCTTTTTGAAATGTAAAAGCGTTGATAACATTATGGACAAAGTTAGATGAGAATCATTATTTAGACAAAATTAAGAGATACAAAAATATTAATAATGATTTGATTGAATATGTTTTTATAAAGATAAAGTGTTTATTGAAAAAGTTGATAAAATATTTAATATTATGTAAATAATTTGGAAGCAAAGAGTGAAAGAAATTATGTATGATGCTAAATGGAATTTATTAGAAATGTAAAAAAAAGCTTTTGGTTGCGGAAAGTAGAGTGGGGGTCAGATGTAAATGTATTTTGAATGTAAAAAAGTGCATATGAGGTCAGTGTAAAGAGTTTATATATAATATTGTAAATAATGTAAATATTATTTAATTTATTCAGTTTATTTTGTAAATATTTAAGATATGTGAAATAAAGGATCCCTACTCTTTTTAATAAGAGAGTGGGATCATTTTATGTCCATCTGAGTTACCACTAACAAAGGTAGATGTGGCCTTGATTTACTATCTCATCCGAAGTAAGGGACATCCAGAAGTGCAGCACTTGCCTATACTGCACTGTAGAGTCAGTACTATAGCAAATAATCCAAGTACTTGGCATGGGAATGGAATCCACAATATAGGCACTAAAGGTGAATGTGCTACCTGTTGAGCTACTAAGACTGCAAATAAACATGTTAATTTTCTAGCTCCTCCAAGGAAAACAGCACTGACAAAGACGAAAACTATACCAAGCAAACGCAGAAACATGAACTGCTTATTACTCTGTTTCTGGTTTCCTGAAATGACAACAAAAATACATAATTTACATTTGAATGTTTTGGAGTAGCAGTATACTGCTCAACTTATTTGACCAATGATTCTGGAAAAGACAAAAGTAATGTGGGAGATAAAATCAAGAACAAGTTTTAAATATTACTTTAATTCCCTTAAAAACTTAATAGAAGAACAAGTTTTGTATCATTATGCATTCTGTGAACAATAAGAAATCTGTCTTCCTGGTGCCACCCTGGGGCCCAAGTTCTGGTGATCAAGACTCAACTCACAGTAGGTATGAGGCTGGTAGTGGTCCCTGGTATGCCAGGATCAGGTCTTCTCAGAGTTGGGTTGATTATGAATGCATCCAAAACCGGGTGGTAAACTCCAAGTTAGGATAAACACTGGCACAAGACCAATAGTTGACAAGTATCGTAAGGGAAAATTGAAAAGAACTTTGAAAAGAGAGTTCAAGAGGGCTTGAAACTGTTCAGAGGTAAACAGGTGGGGTTCGTGCAGACCACCCTTAAGATTCAGCTTGTTGGCCACATCGACCACCTGGGAAGGTGGATCCCCCCCCCTCTAGGACTGGAGGAGGGGGACAGGCCCTGGGCATGTCGGACACCATTGGGTGTGTTTCCTCAGTGGTGGTGTTCTGCGATTGGCTCCAGTTCAGCTAAAAAGGCTGCAGGGAAGATGGCTTCCCTTCCTAGAAGGTAATGTTACAGCCGATGGCAGCAGCTCTCTCTGTGCCTCGGGGTCGTGGGAGATGACCACCACTGCACCCTCCCCCTCCCTGCTCTTACGGTGGGGACCCTGGCTTCCAGCTGGACTGTTAATCTGGCCACACTGTCATCAGTGTGGCCTGACTGTGACCTGCCACTGGGCCTGTGGACTCACTATGGGTGCCTAGGTTCCACGGTGATGGTGACCTACCTGTCCTGTCTTGATACACAGACCATAACATCTAATAGGAGCTTGAGTCTGGATGGTGGGCAGGAGGACTCCACTGCAGAAAGAAAGTGAAGGATGGTGCATGCCAGCCGAATCAGGATCTCCCTGGCCCATCTCATTCATCCCTTCAGGAAGGTGGAGCATGAGCATACCTGGTGGGACATGAAGATAGTGAAGACAGGGAAAAGCCAGAGGAAACTCTGGTGGAGGTCCATAGCAGTCCTGATGTGCAAATCAGTCGTCCGACCTCGGTATAGCAGCAAAAGGCTAATCGAATCATCTAGTAGCTGTTTCTCTACAAAGTTTCCCTCAGGATAGCTGGTACTTAGCAGACACAGTTTTATCTGATAAAGTGAATGGTTAGAGGTCTTGGGGCTGAAACAATCTGAAACTATTCTCAAACTTTAAATGGGTAAAAAGCCCAACTTGCTGGCTTGGTACCAGGCATGGAATGCAAGCTTATAGCGGTCCACTTTTGGTAAGTAGAACTGGCGCTATGGGATGATCCGAACGCCAGGTTAAGACACCCAGTACTGGCACTCATCAGACCCCAGAAAAGGTGTTAGTTGATATATGCTCTACAATTCTTTCTCTCAGTTTTCTATTTTGCCAAAATAAAAACTAGGACATACTTTACATGTTGGATTGTGCATTTGAATGCTGATCACCCACCTGGAATTAATAAAATGGTTTCTCTTAAACCAGTTTTAAAATATAAGCAAATGTGTTTAAAATTATTCTTGTTCTTTAAGATTTAATATATATGAATTTTATTGGCTGTGTGACATCATGTGATTAGATCATTTTCATATTTAACTGTGGTTTTAATTTAAATTGTTATACTGATGAAGGATTGTATCCAAAAGCTTTACTTTTATTCTATTAAATGTGTTTGGTGTTGCAGTGCTCACTTTTTATTTTCTATATCTGACTGTCGCCAGTGCTGGGAGCTGAGGGGGCTTTGCTGCAGTGAGTAGGAGGGCCAGCAGTGGCACTGGGTGAGGACCTGGGTAGATCTGCTACAGGTGCAGATCTTGGTGGTAGAAAAAAAAAAAAAAAGAAAAGAGTGGTGAAGTGTTGCTGACCTACAAGCAGTCTCTGACCCAGTTCTGATGGAAATGTTGCATATTTACAAAACTAAGTTCAAGAGGGTTACCTGCTCCAAAGATCTGTGATCTCTGACATGAGTAGATCATGCTGGAGAGACAGATATGTGACCCAGAGATTGTCCTCCTCTGGAATAGGCTTCCTGTTCATATGAAGCTGAGCCCTTCCGTGATTATCTTCAAATGCAGTCTGGACCAATGGATGGGAAATCACAAATTCACTCCTGGGGTGCCACCCATGTCCCTTATGGACAGAGGCAGTCTTTAAAAATAAGTCAAAATCTCTCTTGCTGACTTTTGTTATTTTTCCTCTAAGAATAGAAAATTGGGTAAATTATGGGTAAAACTGGATAGGCTTGTAAGGGCTCTTGAGCCATTAGCCTAATAATCTCCTATGAACCTACAAACCTCTAATGACTGAGATAAGTGACTGCAGTCATGAGCAATTTTTGAGAAAATCAAAAATGATATGAGGGACAGGAGAACCATTTAATGCAAAAAAAGAGACATTCTGCAAAATAGGGACATTTGAGAGGTATGGGTAGCACTCAAAAGGGAATGTCTGGTCACAGTAACTCATTCTTGTATTTCAATACTTTTTTTGGATCTTCTTATAACTGTCAATGAACAATTTTCAGCAGAAGACTTTAGGAATTTATAGTTTTGATGACTGAGATAATTAAAACTACATATCCTTAAATTATTAAGCTGAGGCTTCTTCATTTTCTGACAGTTTAGTATGGTTTGATATTACCATAACATATGTAGCACCAACAAGCAAAATAATTAAAATAACTGTAGCCTTAGTCAACTTTCCATTTTTAAAATAGGAACACTTTGCTGCCACTTATAAGGTGGAACACAGACAAAATATGGAATATTTACTAACAATTAGGGAGGGAGCTCACAACATGTTTAAAGTGATCCTTTTTACTTGTTTTAACACATTCCTAATACTTCAGTCATTAGAGACTGTCAGGGAAAACAACTTAAGCTGCAAAAGTCCAAGTCCTAAGATGGGAAGCCAAGCAACCCCCTCAAAAACTAAACGCAATCAACTCCAGTTATCATCAAGCAATACAGGTAAGAGCAGGCTTGAAACATCATAAATACCATACCATCCATAACACCAACTAGCAAAAGAATTGGATAAATTATAGCCATGGTTTTATAAAATGTTCTTTGGTACCCCAGACTCTCTTTGCTTGCCAGAACAGTCGGTTGGTTACAAAATAAAAATTTCTTCTTAACGCTATTTATAAGGAAAAAAAGTAATACAGCAGTTGTAATATACTGTGTTTTATCACATACCCAGCTCTTTACACCTTAGAGATTGAGAGTAAGTTGAAAAAGCCCAGGACCCCCCAGCGCGCACATACACACACACACACACACACACACACACACACACACACACACACACACACACACAACTTAAACAGATTATTCTCATATTCTGTATTGTATCCCTACTGACAAATTCAAAGTGACAAACAACTCTAGCCTTTCTCCATGTCTCATTTATTACTTCATTCTACCCACAACCACATGACCAGCAAGTCATATAACCCAAAATTTTACTACAATTAAATCTAAATTAAATGTAAAGTAAATGATTTTATATCTATTAACAGTATCCTTGCAATAAAATCTGCTAAATTATAAATATTGTTTTATTCAGATGTTTTTAAAATGGTTAATTTATGTGTTATGTGTCAAGGTAATGAATAGTTGGTGTATTTCCTTGTATTTAGGTTTAAAATGGAGTAATGTGTTGGTCATATGACTTGCTAGTCATGTGATGGTTAAGAAATATTTTATAATGTGTTATTTTATTTTATTTATTTATTTATTTAACATTTGTTTAGTACATGAAAAATAGCAGGTTAATTTCAGTTAGGAAAATAATAGCCAGAAAGTTAGTGATGCAGAAAGATAGAGAGAGAGTTAAGGAGAATAGAGGCATTACAGCCTGAGCAGTAGCTTAAGGATATGATATAGAAACAGGTATACACCTGGTAGCTAGAGGTAGTGAATTCCAAAGTATAGCGACAGAGTATGAGTACAGAGGGTGACCTGGTTTTTCTTGTGGGTTTTGAGATAGCTAAGAAATTTTTGTCTTCTGATCATAGGGATTGATTTGGTGTGTAAAGTGTGACTGGATTGGCTAGTGCAGGGCAGGCAGTAGACTTGCAAATAAGGTTGTGCAAGGTAGATAGCTAAATAAAGGCATGTTGGTTGGGGAGTTCAAGCCAGTTTAATTCTAGGATTGATTTACATTGGTGTGTGTGTGTGTGTGTGTGTGATATTTAGAGCTTGTGGCAAACTTTGCAACTTTGTTGTAGCACTATTCCATCTTGCATAGGGTAGAATTTTGTAAGTTAGTTAGGATAGGGTCACCATAAAGAAGGGAGGGAAGTAAAAATGTTTTTGCAAGGGTAGTTTTGGGTACTGCAATAAAGAAATGTTTGTTTCTATATGAGTCCCAGTTTTTGATGAGTTTTCTTTATATTTTGCTGTATATGAGGGGTCGAATGAAAGCTTATTGTCAATGATGACTCCTAGAAGTTTGGTTTCCTACACTATTTCTATGACAGTATTGTCAGATGTAAGGATGTTAAAATGATCAGTGACAGGGAAGGTGTTTTTGGGATGAAAGAGTACCAGTTTCGTCTTCTTTGGATTAAGAAAGAGTTGGACATTTCATAGCCAGGATTTGACTTCAGTGAAGGATTGTTGAGTTTTTGAAAGTAGTTCTGGTAGTGATTGAGCAGTACAGATTATGGTGGAATCATCAGTGTATTGAATGAGGGCCCCAGGGTGAGAGACAGTGTGAAGGTTATTTGTGAAAATGTTGAAGAGTAGGGGTCATAGGATGGAGACTTGAGGGACTCCAAGTAGGGTTGTGGAGAAAGGGTGAGTTCATTGGACGATTTCACTGCTTGTTTACAATCCTTGAGGTAGCTCTGAAACCATTTTACTGTGTTATGTGAGAAGCCTAAGTTAGACAGTTTGTTCAGTAGTAAGGGGTGAGACTGTGCCAAAGGCCTTGGAGAGATCAAGGAATACTGAGGCTGTATAGCATCCTGCATCTCTGGCCTTCTTCACGGTGTCTGTAAAAGATAACAGGGCTGTAGCTGTGCCGTGGCTAGGTTGGGAAGCCATATTGGGTTTTGGTTAAAAGATTGTTTTGCAATAGATATTGCATTACCTGCTGATGGATACCTCTCTCGAGAATTTTGGATATGGGTGACAAGATGGATATAGGACAGAAATTGGATGGATCAAAAGAGTTGCCTCCATTGTGGATAGGGGTGATGTGAGATTGTTTCCGTATGGTAGGTACTTCTGATTCAGGTAAGACCTATTTATAAGGGTACTGATTGGGTAGGCGATTGAGTTACCAGCCAGTCTGAGGTAGTGTGGTGGAAGATTATCAGCTGAGGTAGAGCAGGGTTTTAGTTTTTATAGCAGTTTCTTAATGGTGTCAATGTGTGTGGGCTGAAATGAGAATGGGGTTTAAATTATGTTTTTTGAGTAGGGGGGTTATTAATGACAGGGTTAGAAGTAGTTGATGGTCTGGTGTTAGTGTCTGAATAGGTTGAAGGGTTCATAGGTTCATAGGTTCATAGGTTGGTACTAGGCTATCAGCCCTAGGGCCTATACAAGCCTAGCCATAACAATTCCCTGGCTATTTCTTCCCACATTATTTACTTTCCTGGACCCCTGTCTAGCAGGGCGACTGACGTGATCCCTGGGGTGAATTTCCCTTCTCTCATCCAAACGTCAAGGTTCCTCTTGAAGAGGTGGGGGATTCACCATTAGGGGTGTTAGTTAGTAGGTCTGATATTGATTTTATGAAGTGCTTATTAAAGTTTTCAGCTATTTGTGATGGAGGGGTATCAGCTGATAGGGTGTGCTCTCCATTTGTTCCAGGGTTAAGTAGAGAAGATATGGAGTGCCAAAATTTACTGGGTTGATTTTATGCTGGAGTTGAAGCTGGGAATAATATGACTTCTTATCTCTGTTGATTAGTGTTGTCGCTTTGTTATGTAGTGTTTTGAAATTAACATGATTTTGTTCATTTTTGTTTTGTTTCCAGGTTAACCAGGCTAGGTCCCTTTGCTTCATCAGGTGTTTACCTTCCTTAGAAAGCCATGGTGCTGAGTTTTTTTGAGTCTTTCCATACGAATGGGAGCTACGGTATTAAATATGTAAAGGAAGGTGTTATTAAAGTATAGTACAGCATCATTAAGTGGTAGTTGTTTAAGGGGTGTCCAGTCTGTTTCATGCAGGAGATTGTTGAATTTTTGCTTACAAAAATTAGTTGCCTTCCTAACTGATTTTACATTTTGTACTCTTCATTGCTTGGAGTTTGTTCTAAGGAAATAAGCTGGCAGATGATTGCTCAGGGAGCTAGACAGTGTACTGGAAGAGGTGTAATTGGTGGGGTGGGATACTAGGATCCAGTCTAGGGTGGATTGGCAGTTAAGATCTTTGCTGTATCTTGTTGGAGTATTGATAAGCTTAGAAAAAACATACAGATTTATACTATTTGTGGGGGAGCTGAAGCTATGGTTTGCCAGTCTATATTTATGTTTCCTAAGATTATTGTTTTGAGGTTAATTCTTTGGTATGTCCAGGATAAAATATTTTCCAACACTGGTATATTGTTACCTGGTGGGATATATATTACTGTTATGTTAATTATTTTTGATATGTTGAGGTTCAAAAAAGAGATTAGTACCTCAGCACTGGAAAGTATGGGTATATTACTGCTGTAGGGTGTGATGTTGATTATAGAGGGATATAGAACTGCTATCCCTTCCCCCTTTTTGTTTTAGATCTGTCTCTTCTGGTTATTGCAAGGTTTGGAGGTATTTATTCTGAGTCTTTTATATTTGGGTATAGCCATGTTTCGGTAAGGGCAAGTACATTGTTTATTTTTATCAATCCATGCATGCAGTGGGGCTATTTTATTACATATACTTCTAAGGTTCAATGTAAGTATGTTTTAATCTTTGGGGTTTCTCTTGTGGTTAGGATTAGAGGGTGGGCCAGGGTTAGGATGTATGTCTCCACATTTGAGTAGATAGATAATGAGGAGTGACTACCATGGGAAGTGTTTTTTTATTCCTAGGTGATGGTACTGGTGTCAAGTGTGGTTTCATAGGAGGTGAGGAGGCCAATTTGTGGCTTTAATAATATGGGAGGGTATAGAGGAAAAGTTGAGAGGAGATATGTGAGAAGCTGTGTTGTTTATTGGGGAGATGGTTTGAAGAGGTTGTTGATGTGTATTGGTGTGTGGGGGTCTGCAAGGATATAGCTGTAGTGAGGTTGAGAATTAGGAGTAAAGAAGCTAGGCAGGTTAGGAGGAGCATGTCAACTGTGATAGTGAGTTTAAAAATAGTAAAAATGGTATTTGTGTGTTTGAATGTAATATTAGATATAAACAGACATTATGCTATCTTGTGATACTTTTGCAACTGAAGGTAAGACTGGAAATGTTATGACTTCAGGGTGGACTTTGACAATGTGGTTAGGTGTTTGCTTTGTGGTTTGTGAAAGGAGGGGTGGGGGAGTTGTGATTGGCCAGTAGTAAAATTATGGTGGAATGGTAGTTTGTGTGTATAGTAGAAGAGAAGGTAGTAAGCCTGGTGTTAATGAAAGATAGTTTCAGGTGGTGATTGTATTGTGATGGCAAAGTAGCGTTAGATGCAAAGAATTATAGTAGGTGAATGAGAATGCAAGGTGATGGATGTAAGAGAAAGCAGATAAATTTGGTTAAATAAAAGAAGGAAAAGTGTGAATGACGTGGGTGTGGACAAGGAAGAGTTGTATATAATTGGATCATAGGAATGAGGGGAAGTGTTTTTTGTAGGATAAGAGTACAGGTGCTAGGGATGGATGGGATATGGGGGAAGTGCAGAGTAGCGGAGTGAGTGGAGCGAACGGAGCAGGAAGACCCTCCCCCCCACCCAGATGGCTTACCACTAGAAACAAATCAGTGAGGTAGAATGTTCATGGATACAAAGACAAGGTGTCTGAACTCTAAATACTTGACTCGAGTCACAGCATCTAATTTTATAGTTATCGGTTTTTCAATGTCTTTCCAGTAGTATATTAAACTGATAAGAGTAAATTACGCTGAAGTGTTAATGTAGCCTCACCTTCAGCAGTAAAAGGGCCTGTATGGGGATGGGGATATCCTTCCAGCAGTTTCGACACTACAAAACAGAACACACTAATGCATGACTTAACAAATTAAGTTATTAGTTCAAGTTTTGTAAATTGCCTTACATAGATTTAACTCAGTGTATTTGTTCCTTGTGAAATTTTGCAACTGCAGGTGAAATACAGCTGTGCAAGTTCTTTAGGTAGTGGGATATGATAACTTTTGCAGCAGCAGCAGCAGCAGTATTCAGACTTAAATGTGCTTGTTTCAATAGATTTATCTCAGTGTTTTTGTTCCTTGTGAACTTTTGCAAATGCAGGTGAAATTCAGGTGTGCAAGTTCTTTAGGTAGTGGGATATGATAACTTTTGCAGCAGCAGCAGCAGTAGTCAGACTTAAATGTGCTTGTTTCAATAGATTTATCTCAGTGTTTTTGTTCCTTGTGAACTTTTGCAAATGCAGGTGAAATTCAGGTGTGCAAGTTCTTTAGGTAATGGGATATGATAACTTTTGCAGCAACAGTAGTCAAACTTACATGTGCTTGTTTCAGTAGATTTAACCCAGTGTATTTGTTCCTTGTGAACTTTTGCAACTGCAGGTGAAATTCAGCTGTGCAAGTTCTTTAGGTAGTGGGATATGATAACTTTTGTAGCAGCAGTAGAATGATGCTTGTTTCACTTTTTGTAGAATGAAGTAGCTGGCTGGAGAGAACACTTGGGACATGGAGTAGTGAAGTATAATGTGTTAATTAAAGACTTGTGATTGTTCTAATGGAGTTCCCCTGGAAGAACAAAAGCACTTAAGTCATTAACCCCGACTACTGTCTCATGGCGCCTCTGTGCTTACATCCGAGCGCGCTATGAGACGATAGTAATTTCAGTCTGTTACCCCCGAGTGCCTTCCAGTGTCGTAAGAAACTTTAATGTAAATTTATAACTGTTTTCATGGTAATACACGCTGAAATCGTAACCATACGTATTATTCTCCTGCTATAGTTACGATTCAGTGTGTATTACATGCTAGTCACATTAAACTTTTGAAAGAAATTGTCATTTTAAGCCTTTCATAAAGCAAGTGGTGGCAGCAAATCGGATTCTTGCAATCCAAGCCACCACTTGCATAACACCTCCACTCTGACCTAATTTTCTTTTGTTTTCCCAAATAGAGGGTCCAGCAGCAGGTATTTCCTTTCTTTTGCTGATATTTGAAGACTTTCCCTGCTGCTGGATCCCTCTATTTATTCTGGGTACCGATTGCACGATTGCTAGTGGAGATATCACCCCAGTTTTGCCGTAGTCATCCGGAAGTTCCACTGGTTCTCTGGGTTTTAATTCAGGTAAGACTCATTCCTTTTAAAATATCCGTCTCTCAGCCAGTGAAACCACAGGCTTCCCTACCAAGTTATTGTAAACCACAAAACTGCACTAACAACCAACACCTCCTGTCCCGGTGCAACCGTCTGAAGTGTTTCATCTCAGTTCTATATTATAGGGAGCCATTTGATATTGCTATTTTGCCTTTGATTGGATTTGAAACTGTCAATCAAAGTACTTCCTCTTTGAAAAAGCGCTGCTAAACTTGGAAAGTCGAAGATAGTGTGAGAAAGTCTAAAGTAATTATGTACTAACAATATTAAGCTGAGGTGCAGTGGTTTCACCTTACTCTTTCATGGAATGTTTGGGCCTCCACTCCCTGTTTTTGTAACTTCCGGCAAGTTTGTGGTGTCTGACAGGGTGAAGTATATTGTAAATGGCTGAAGTAGAGCCTGTTGTTTTGGGCAGCCCATTTCTGACTGGATGCTTCCAGTTCTGCAGGTCTTGCTTACTGGCTCTGTTAAAGGTGCTATCAGGATGAGTGCTTCGACCCCCAATACTGGGACACTGACTCGCTGTCTGTCTGGCTGATGCAGGTTTAAGTGATTTGGGAGATGGTTTTAAGGAATTATATGATTTTCGTGAATAATCCTCTAGTCTTGCATGCTCAGGTTATATTTCTTTGTGTTTAGTGCAGGAAAACTTCCGTATTGATTTGACATGCAAGTCTGCTAGTGTGGTGCACATAAAGTTGTGTTGCTTACAAAAATTCAGAAGGTCACAGTCTTTGTCGTGGCCGATTATTAAAAATGATGTAACCTGCTCTAGTGATGCTGCACCTTATGAAAGTATACCATTTTTGGGGGAACTTCCCTGTGTATTGGTGGTACGCAGGTTTTTAAAAACTACTTTTGTGTGGCTGTGTGTTCCCATGTATATGTTGTGTAAACCGACCCCCCACCCTTTAGCTCTAAAGGTACCCACTTGTTTTCTGAGCATCAAGTACAAAATGACTTCAGTGACTTTTGTTCAAGGTTGGTTGGTTGGCTCTTTTTAGACAAGATGGCTGGAGTTCCCTCATTTATGAAGTATTCTATCTATATGGTCTGTGCAACATACTTACATATGCAATCTGTAGAAAAAACAAACACTTCACTATAAACTCCTGCTCTTTGGCAGTTTCTTTCTATCAACCTAAAAAAAAGTGTGTAAACGTTTGTATATGTACTAAATGTTTTAATAGTCTGTATTTTGCTTATAGCGAAAAACAATGTGTACTGTTTTTGCTCTGTGTTCCCTTCCTGTTTACCATGAAGCACTTCCCCTGAAAGGTTTCTCATTTCTTTTCTTTTTGTAACTCAGCTAGACTTTTCCAGTAAACAAATGATAAATAAATAATGCTTCCACTACCCCAACTTCGGACCTCAAGTAAAAAAAAAATCACATTGTCAGACACCTAGAGCTCCAGCCTACTATCCACTTATTTTACTCTCTCCTCCTTGCACCTCTCTTTACTTGTCTGTGTTATACTGCTGTACATATTGTATACAATTTACATGTGAAAATGATACACGAATCTCTTGTGTATTATGCAGTTTCTCCCTTGTTTTATTTTCTGTCTTCATGCTCCTTGCGTATAATACAATGTTATGTAGTCCTATCTCACCTTCATTCTTACATGTGGATTCGGAGCCGATCCTCGGCTCCTACTCGGCCGATTACAAAGCTTGAAGTTTCTAAGTTGGCTCGTGGCAAGGTAAGTATCCCATAATGCAGTGGTATCAATCCTCCGATCTCATTTGCCACTTTACGAGTTCAGAAGTGCTCTTCTTGGCCGTGGATAAGTGAACCTTTTCATTTGTGTTTTTTTTTTCCTGTTTATACTTAATATATAGTTGAATTAGTTAGGAAATACTTAGACTATAGTTAGTTTATTAGTTTTTACATAGCAGTAGATATTAGTTGTTGTTTAATATTTCACTGTTGTTGTTAGCAGTTTTGGCTGTCGTTTTTCCACAAGCCTGTGTGTGTGTTTATTGGTATCCCATAGTGGTAGCTTAGTTTTCTCTCGTTTATTAGCTTGTGTAGAGTATTTGCCTTTTAGGTATTTATTGTTTAGTCCTTTTTACCAATTGTTATTGGGATTTTTCCTATGCGTGTGTATACCTGTGTTTAAACGTAGGTAGTTTAGTTAACTGTTTTCTGTGTGGCTTGTCTCTCTTGTAGCAAAGTCTGTTCTTCATTAGAGGACTTTTCTAGTTGTGTGTTCTTCCCTTGTTTCTCTTTGGGCTAGGCCTGTGTAATTTAGAGGACCTAGTCCTCTTCTTAAACTGTTTTCTCTTCTGCCTTAGCAGGGCTAAGACCGTTTGAGTTAGAGAACCTAATCCTCTCTCCAATTACTTCTTCTTTGTGGTGTGTCATATCACCCTGTTAGCTGTGGTCCGTTTAAGTTAGAGGATGTAACTAGTTTCCCTTTTATAGTTTTTTCTCTGTCATCTGCTACTAGTTACAGCTGTCTAGTATGTCTAAAGATAAAGATAAAGATGATAAACCTTCGGGTTTTAAGAAGTGCCAAAAATGTAATAAAAAATGTCAATAACAGATGGGCATATTGTGTGTGTCTATTGTTTAGGGGCCATTCATTTACAAGAGAGCTGTACCTTTTGTTATGCATTTAGCTCTAGAGTCCGTCAAGAAAGGAAAAACAAGCTTATTTTGAAAGGTCTCTTAAAACCATCTTTTGAGGAAGCCTTAGGTAGTTCTTCATCCTCTCAATCTGCGAAGTCTTCCTCTAGTCAAAAAAGGCCATCTCCAGTGTCCTCAGAGAGATCTCGTTCTCCTGTAAAAATGTCTGAAATTATCAAGGCTTCCACCTCATCAGCTCCACTGCCCTCAGAGTCCACTGAGGTCATTACCATTAATGAGCCTATATTGTCCCCAGGAACTTCGGAGCTGAAAAAGGATTTTTCTACTCGGAGCCGGTCTACTGACATTCCTCCGGTCTTCCGTACCTTGAGATCTCCTATTTTTCAGAGATCACGCTTGCCAATCCTTTCCTCCAGGTCTTCTAGGAGCAAACTATCAAATGATGATGTGGAGAGGGTGGTGTGCAGACTTTTGAAGGCACCGGGGCTGGCAAATTTGTTCTTGGCTCCATCCCATCTGGCTTCGAAGCCATCCAAACCTTTTACATCCACTGCTGTTCCTCCTCCGAGCCATACTGGTCCGTTGGAGTCAGAACATCCAGTACCGCTTGTTGTAGAACCTTTGGCTCCGGCACCTCATGAGGACATGCCGGAAGTGATATCTGCTCTGACACATTCAGTGCCATCCATGGTGTCTAGGAGCTGAAGTCCACTAGTCGGCCCCGAGGGAGATTCTCGAACCCGAGCCACCTCGGTTCTGAGTCTTCCTCTTGGTGCGTCGGCTCAGCTGAGCTCGGTTCCTGCATCTGCTTCAGAGCTGATTTCCCTGGAACCGAGGGCTATCTCTGCTTCTTCGGAACCAGTGGTGTCCTCGGAACTGGGAGAATCGGCCTTCGAGATGATGAGGAGCGTGCTGTCCAACTCTGCAGCTCTACGCAAGGATGCTGATGTTCTTTCCCTGAAAGCACCGGCTTCTGTCTTGGCGTCATCCTATCCACAGGACAGCAGAGATCCGCAGCCTCAGGAAACCCCTCTAGGGGGTCCCAATTCTTCCGAGACCTCCCCAGAATACCCTTCTGAGGAGCCTCCTCAGAAAAAAACATGCAAGAGGAAGCACGTAGATTCCTCTGATGAATCCATCACCTCTGACACTGACCTCGAGGAGTCAGTAGGGTCCCCAAGGTCATCCTCTGATGATATCTCCTGTGTAGATATCCTTGAGATCCTGAAACAGAGAGGTGGCTGGTCTACCGTCACCCCTTCTGATGAGGAGTCACTGTACCTGAAGGCTTTCGGATCTCAGCTTTCAACCTCTTGGGTGTCTCCACCTTTCGATGAGCTCATGGACTTGGTCATTCGAAAGGCATGGGAATCACCTGACACCATGGAGCCAGTCCCTCGGAGGCCAAACAAATTCCTGACAGCCCCCCCAAGGAAAAGGATTTTTTGATGAAAGACGTGCCGGTAGATGCTATGGTGGTGGCAGCAGCCACCAAGAAGGAGCCCGCAGAGACATCCTCATCTGTCCATCCGCCGAACAAAATGTCTCAAACGATGGACAGATATGGGAAGCGTGTTTTTTCTTCAGTGGCTTTTACCCTTAGATCGCGAAATTATCTTAACCATTTTACAAGACTTCAGAGAGATCTCCTGAAGGAACTAGGAGATACTCTACAAGGTACTTCATCTGCAGGGGTACCAGAGAAGGTTACCGCTCAGTTATCCACCTTAAACTCCATAGTGAACTCCTCCATGAGACTGATATATGCAGCAGATGGTGCAGGTACGGCAGCAGGTTCAGGAGTTTCCCTGAGGAGACATTCCTGGATGCGCTTGTATAACTTCATGGAACCCTTTAAGTCTACCTTCACAAATGCCCATTTTGACAGTTCCTCACTGTTTGGACCAAAGGTTAAGGATACACTCACCAGATGCGAGCAGGAAGGGAAAACTCTCTCTGCCATTGGAGTACATTTTTCCGTCCCCTCAGACCGTATCCTAAAGGGCAGAAAGGCAGGAAGATGTGGTTCAAGAAATCTCAGAGATTTTTCCCAGATGCACGGAGGTGATTCCTTCCCCAGGGGCAGAGGGGGAGGATATAATGGTAGACGCCATCCTAGAGGCCGAGGGGTCCACAGAATCAGGGCGAATGTGATTCCTTTTGCGGACGCCCTTATCAGCGATCTTGAAAGGAGGCCCGACTGTGCTACTCTGGAGCCAGTCAGGGGACGTTTATCTTTGTACCAGAAGCTTGGCAAAATATCACAAAAATAAGTGGGTACAAAACATAATATCCTCCATACCCTTCTCCTACCCCCCTCCTCGAACCAGGAAAATCCCGGATGTTCCACCCAATCACAGGGATCAAGCAACTGTAGAGATTCAAAAGTTGCTATACAAAAGAGTCATCTAAACTGTCCCTCAGACCAGATAGGATTTGTAACTTACTCGAGATTCTTTTTAGTGCCAAAAAGAGCAGGGGACTGGAGGTCCATATTGGATCTTAGCAAATTAACTGAATCAGTAAAGAAGTTCAAGTTCCGAATGGTGACACTGCAGTCTATACTCCCCTTTTTGGGTAAGACAATTGGATGTGCTTGATAGACCTCCATGATGCATACTACCACATAAAAATGGACAGAGCATCAAGGAGTCACTTACCCTTCCGGCTGGGAGCCAGTCACTGCCAGTTTTGTGTTCTGCCCTTTGGTCTCACTACAACCCCCAGAGTGTTCTTCAAGTGCATGGCAGTAGTAACGGCTCACTTGAGACATTTTGGATTCCGAGTGTTTCCGTACCTGGACAACTGACTCCTAACTGCCACTTCCGGCTGGGAGCCAGTCACTTCCAGTTTCGAGCCCTGCCCTTTGGTCTCACCACAGCCCCCAGGGTGTTCTCCAAAGACATGACTCTACAAGTTTGTGCTCGCTGGACATTACATTAAACTTGCAAAAATCTGCCTTGTCACCCTGTCAGCATGTTACTTTTATAGGTGCAGAAATAGACACCATTTTAATGATGGCGCTCCTTCCCGCCGACAAAATTGCAAATCTCAAACAACAGATATTGCTTCTTCTTCCCAAAAACAAGGTCAAACTAAAGATAGTGCTCAAACTATTGGGGACAATGGCCTCAACCATAACCCTTGTTCCATTATCCAGGATGCACATGAGAATCCTACAATGGTTAATTTACTCCCAGTGGTCATTTCAAGAACTTCCTCTGTCTCACCCAATCATAATAACAGAAACTTGCAAGAAGGATCTTCGTTGCTGGATTCAGTCCAATGACTTAACCAATGGGAGATCATTCGTTCCACATCAACCTGTTGTTATTATGACCACAGATGCTTCCCAGATAGGGTGGGGGGGGGGGGGCATTACCTGGGAAAGACAGTCCAAGGCATATGACAAGAACACGAGGCCCATTTGCACATCAGTGTTCTAGAGCTGAGAGCAGTGCTTCTGGCATTGCAAGAACTCCACAACTCTCTGCCTCTAGGAACGATTGCAGTCCAGTCAGACAATATGCCAGTGGTATGGTATATAAACAAACAAGGTGGAACCAAATCTTACCCACTTTGTTGAGAGGCTCTGATGGTTTGGCAGTGGGCAATATCTTCCCAATGCTTTCCAGTCACAATGCACATCCCGGGAAAGTCCAGTGTGATAGTCGTTGAGATCAGCAGGGCAATTTTGATGCCTCACAAGTGGTCTCTGAATCAGAATGTACCGGAAGAGATCTTCTGCAAATGGGGCCAGCCTTGCTGTGATTTTTTTGCCACCCCTATGAACGCCAAATGCAGCAGCTACTTTGCCCTGATCCCCCTCTGAGGGAGACACAGAGAGACGCACTTGTTCACAATTGGCCCTCAGGACTTCTTTATGCTTTTCCCATGTTTCCCCTCATATCAAAAGTCATTCAGAAAGCAAACTCCTTGGGAAGCAAGATGATTCTCATTGATCCATACTGGCCTCATCAGATTTGGTTCCCCTTTCTTGGGCCTCATCTGCTGCAGGATCCATGGATTCTGGACCCAGTTCCAGACCTGCTGATACATATGTCAGGAACATTCCATCCCTCTCTCCACACCCTCAACTTGACAGCTTGGCTGCTCCACTTCCAACCTTAGTCAGGCTTCAGGATTTCACTCCAGCAGTAAAACATATCTTGATATCCTCTCATAATCTTTCTACCAGGAAACTATATGCTAGTAAATGGAAAAGATTTTCTCTTTGGGTGCAGACTAGAAACATAGATCCCTTCACTGCCCCAATGTTTTCAGTTCTTGACTTCCTTTCAGAACTCTTCCAACAAGGTTCAGCCGCTGACACAATTAAAGTTCAGCTAGCAGCTATTTACAGTTTCCACTTAGGACAGCATACGCCTAACTTGATGGCACATAAACTGTGTAAAGCCTTTTTGAAAGGCACTTCCTTACTGATACCTCCATTTAAAGAACCTGTCCCTCCTTGGGATTTAAATTTTGAACTTTCGCACTTAACCTCACCACCCTTTGAACCTTCATCCACTTGCGATTTGAAATTCTTCTCTTGGAAGATGATTTTTCAGTAGCCATAACCTCAGCTAGAATAGTTTCAGAGCTACAAGTGCTTTCAGTCAAGCCTCCTTATTTGATCTTCCATAAAGACAGGGTTTCTCTTCGAACTAAACCTTCCTTTGTCCCTATGATTTAATCCCAATCTAATATTAACCAAACAATTGAACTTTCAGTATTTTTCCCTAACAATGCCAACAAGGCAGAATACAGACTTCACCAACTTGATGTACATAGGCAACTGAGGCTCTATCCCTACAGAACTAAAGAATTAAGGAAGTCAGACCAGTTATTCATATCCTTTTTGGAGGCAAGAAAGGGTATGCCAGTCTCTAAAATCACATTATCTAATTGGCTTTCTAAGTGCACAACTTTTATATACTCTTCCAATAACAAGGAGCTTCCCTTCAGAGTTAGAGGTTACTCAACCAAATCAGTAGCAACATCCACTGCCTTCCAAGCCAGAATTTCAATGGATAGTATTTGTGCAGCCGCAACTTGGGCAAGCCCACATACTTTTATTACTCATTACAAAGTTGACTAGGCCTCCAGGGATACAACTTCCTTTGGTTCCACAGTGCTCAAGAGTGTATTCTCGTGAGCATCCCGAGAAAAAGGTGCTAGCATGTAAGAATGAAGGCAAGATAGGACTACATAACATAAAGAAGTTATGTACTCACCATAACGTTCTATGTTTGTAGTTCATCTCGCCCTTCATTCTTACGAACTCACCCACTTACCCCCATCCATATAGTCCTAGAGGATCTGGTAGGAAATTTCGCTCCTTCCTTATGTTGGAGACCTTTCACTATTGTTTCTCCTTTACCTGAGGATACAGTACAACTTTTTTCTATTGTAGTTAGCAGCAACCAAGATCTGAGGATTGATACCACTGCATTATAGGATACCTACCTTGCCATGAGCCAACTTAGAGACTTCGAGCTTTGTAATCAGCCGAGTGCTCTGAAACCACATGTAAGAATGAAGGGCAAGATGGACTACAAACATAGAATGTTATGGTGGGTACATAACTTCTTTTTTCTGCTGCTGTGTTTTAAATCTGCACTTTCAGCTATGTACTAATTGTGTTGTTGTCACACAGTCTGTATCTGAAAATAGCGTTTCAGTATAATAGACTGGTAAACAAGCAAGAAAAAATAGTTTTGGTATGCATTGCGTACAACAGTGTTTCCCTGTGTGCACTATATGTAGAATCTTGTACGTTCACTCAGTTTGCTAATGTAAGGCAGCATACACAAATTACTTAAGTTTCCAAATTGCCATTTTCTATGTAGTATGGCATTCAGATGCACCGTGCTGAAAGTCTCGGACTTTTACAGTTACACATCAGAGTTGTAATACTAGTATAGTGTCCATGGTATGTCCTTTGTTCGGATTATGTTTTGAGGTAATCAGATAAGGGGTCCATAAGACAGTGCTTTCAAGTTAATTTTAGTATCACTGCTTTCTTTTTTATTTTGTCTTTCATTTAACACTGGGGCAGTGGTTGAAAGGAGTGGTGGTTTAGCTGTGGATTTCTGTTGATGTTGCGACCAACACTTTTCCTTAAATGATTATTTTAATTGTTAGTCTCTAATTGATTTTTATTATGTTTCAACATTGTGTGACCAAAGCTAGCAATTAGAAAGTTGCTTATACTCCTTGCCCATAGGTTTTAGTAAGATCTACAGACAGTTTTACCACACACCACAAGAGGCTACTCGCAAATCAAAAAATTAGTGAACTTCACAAAAAAACATATCAAGCTTGTTATATACAGAACTAAATTAGCTACTGAACTCCTGTAGATGCATGTTAAACAGTCAGTGCCCCATGAACTCAAGCCATCCTGCCTGGTACTATCACCATACAGTACTGGAAAACAGTACTATTTCAAGTTGAAAGAACCACATGTTGTAAGAGAACCCCAAAAGGTCACATTATAAAATGAAAATACCACGCAGTATGAAAAACAGTGCTTAACATAAGGTGTAACCAAGGAATTATTCTTGTAGAGTGGTGTAGTAGCGTACTAAAAGTTATGGCCTCTTGATGTTTGCTGTTAGGCTGCTAATTACTGCCACATATCTTGAGAAAGATAATTGTGTGGACAGTACTAGTGTACTAGTTGTTACTCACTGTGTTAATGCAAAGCACCCTGATAATCTTAAGACTGTTATGTTCATAGGTACTTTAGAAGGCTAGCTCTTGTAATTTAGGTACAAATAATCCAGAGCTGCCATTACAAAGGTCTTATCAGAACTCAATTTCATCCCATGTGTCTTCAGTTTTACCTTAATTCTCCTGTCCTTTGCTGAAGTTCTTGCTCAGTCTACCAGTAAGACTACATGGTTTGCATACATCAACTTTGAGCTGTCCCTTCTGACATGTTCGCTAATGTAATCCATCACCAGTGTGAACAATAGTGGGCTCAGAGCTGAACACGATGCACACCCACTCCCTCTAAGAACTCCTCTGTGAGAACGAACAATGTTCGTACTCGAGTCATTTGGTCCTTGCATGTAGCTCGTACCAACTCAACCAATGTTTCTGGGACTTTGAACCACCACAAGACTGCCCATATTAGCTTTCTTGGGACCTTGTCATATGTTTTCTCCACATCTAGGAATGCCCAGTTGGACTCTTAGCTCATCTCTAGCTTCATCTCAGTTATCTGTGTCACTACAAACATTGGATCATTATGCTGCATCCTGATCTGAATCTGAACTGCTCGTCTCTCATCTTACTTTCTACTACTGTGCATATTCATTTATCAGTCACCCTACCCAGACCTTTCATGCAGTGTGACAGGAGTTTGATACCTTTGATACATTTTTCCAGTCCACAGTTGTGAATGTCCCCTTTGTCATTGTATACTGGCATGCGTATGCTTATTCTTATGACATCTGGCATATGCCTTTCTCTGCACACTGCTATGAGTACCCTTAGGACCCTTTTCTCCAAAGTGTCACCCAGCGTCTTTATTGTATTTGCTGTGACCCCTTGTGAACTTGTTGCTCTCCCTGACTTCATTTTCCTTAGTGCTGTTTTTTCTTTGGTGGGCTTCTCATCTTCTATCTCTGACGACGTTCCTTACTGTCTTCTGAAGCTTCTCCCTCACCACAATTTACACACCTTTTCTAGTCTATCCTCCTGAGTAGTAGACTCTGGATCCCAAGCTAAGTGGCTTTGCTGTAGTGCATTCCATCTTGTCTTCTGGATACATGGGATGTAGATGGAAAGAGTACTTTGAGGGGCTGATGAATGAAGAGGATGAGAAGGAGAGAAGGTTGGATGATGTGCGGATAGTGAATCATGAAGTGCAGTGGATTAGCAAGGAGGACGGAAGGCTAGCTATGAAGAGGATGAAGAATGGAAAGGCTGTTGGTCCAGATGACATACCTGTGGAAGCATGGAGGTGTTTAGGTGAAATGGCAGTGGAGTTTTTAACTAGATTGTTTAATGAAATCTTGGAAAGTGAGAGGATGCCTGAGGAATGGAGAAAAAGTGTTGTGGTACCGATTTTTAAGAATAAGGGTGATGTGCAGAGCTGTAGTAACTACAGAAGGATTAAATTGATCAGTCACAGCATGAAGTTATGGGAAAGAGTAGTGGAAGCTAGGTTAAGAAGGGAGTTGATGATTAGTGATCAGCAGTATGGTTTCATGCCAGGAAAGAGCACTACAGATGCGATGTTTGCTCTGAGAGTGTTAATGGAGAAGTACAGAGAAGGTCAGAAGGAGTTGGATTGCGTCTTTGTGGATTTAGAGAAAGCATATGACAGGGTGCCTAGAGAGGAGTTGTGGTATTGTATGAGGAAGTCGGGAGTGTCAGAGAAGTATGTAAGAGTGATACAGGATATGTGCGAGGGTAGTGTGACAGTGGTGAGGTGTGCAGTGGGAGTGATGGATGCATTTAAGGTGGAGGTGGGATTACATCAAGGGTCAGCTCTGAGCCCTTTCTTATTTGCAATGGTGATGGACAGGTTGACAGACGAGATCAGCAGGAGTCCCCGTGGACTATGATGTTTGCAGATGACATTGTGATCTGTAGTGAGAGTAGGGAACAGGTGGAAGAGACCCTGGAGAGGTGGAGATATGCTCTAGAGAGAAGATGAATGAAGGTCAGCAGGACTAAGACAGAATATATGTGTGTGAATGAGAGGGAGGATAGAGGAATGGTGAGGATGCAGGGAGTAGCAGTGGCGAAGGTGGATGAGTTTAAATATTTGGGATCAGCAGTTCAGAGTAATGGTGAGTGTGGAAGAGAGGTGAAGAAGAGAGTACAGGGAGGATGGAGTGGGTGGAGAAGAATGTCAGGAGTGATTTGTGACCAGTAATAGTGAAAGGGAAGGTCTACAGGAGGGTAGTGAGACCAGCTATGTTATACGGGTTGGAGACAGTGGCACTGACAAAAAGACAGGAGTCAGAGCTTGACGTGGCAGAGTTGAAGATGTTAAGATTTGCACTGGGTGTGACGAGGATGGACAGGATTAGGAATAAGTATATTAGAGGGTCGGCCCAGGTTGGAAGGTTTGGAGACAAAGCCAGAGAGGCAAGATTACGTTGGTTTGGACATGTGCTGAGAAGGGATGCAGAGTATATTGGGAAAAAGATGCTAAGGATGAAGCTGCCAGGTAACAGGAAAAGTGGAAGGCCTAAGATAAGGTTTATGGATGTGGTGAGAGAGGACATGCAGGTGGTTGGTGTGACAGAGCAAGATGCAGAGGACAGGAAGAAATGGAAACACTTAATCAGCTGTGGCGACCCCTAACGGGAGCAGCCGAAAGAAGAAGAAGAAGGATGTCCACCTACCTTCTTATCATTATGTCATCCACTTCCAAGCTGCGTCCTGCCAGTGAACCTACATTGTGTATGTTACGCATTTTTCCTTTCATTGACAATGCAGTGTCTGGTGAATAGTTTTTGCCAACTGTTTCAATTTTAGCTTTGATTCTTCTCATTCTGGTATTGAAATTAGATGGAAATACGTTAAGCAGTCATGTAAAACTATAAACCACATTAATTAATGAACTAGAAAATGTATATACAACAGCTAGAACCCAAGTAGAGTCGTTTTTTTCTAACATGCTTGTTTCATATACACATTCTCATGTGTAGTACTAAAAGCTGTCTCTACTTATGTTCAGTGTTCAAATATGTTTCTTATACCGATTTTATAATTTGCTGATAAACTAGGTGAAATAATGTTTTTATTTCACTGTTGTGCAGCTGAATGATGAATAGGATGAAAAGGGAATTTCTGATTTGCTAACTAGCAGACAAGTTGCAATGTTTGTCTTTGGTTTAGTTTAACCTGCTTATTTGCATAGATCTCAACAAATTAGGAACAAATCCACACATAATCAGGGACAATTAGGGACACTTTTAAAATATTAGTACTATAAACTTGAGACATGTAATCTTATACCGATTTTTTAATTTGCTGATCAACTAGGTGAAATAATGTTTTTATTTCACTGTTGTGCAGCTCTGTAATAGGATGAAAAAGGAATTTCTGATTTGCTAACTATCGGAAAAGTTGCAATGTTTGTCTTTGGTTTAGTTTAACCTGCTTACTTGCATAGGTCAAAACAAATTAGGGACAAATCTCAACAGAACCAGGGACAAATCCACACATAATCAGGGACAATTAGGGACACTTTTAAAATATTAGTACTATAAACTTGAGACATTGACAGAATAAGAGAATGTGAATTAGTATTAGCATTAACCTGTAACATGATGTTCTATAACAATATAATAGCAGCTATAAATGAAAATTTGTGCTGTGATGTAATTTATCTAGATTTAACTTCAGCATTTGACAGGGTCATATACAAAACACAAATCAATAAATTAGTACAACTAGCTTTTGATGTACTCTTGATAAGATGGATAGCTGCATGGCTTACAAATAGGACATGGCAAGTATCATACAGCAACTGGGCAGGTAAAATCCTTGGTTACAATCAGGGTGTCCCAAGGGCTCTGTCCCAGACCTTTACCTGGTGAGATTGTATCTTTCAGACTTAACAATGCACCTAAGAAACAGTTAAACATTAAGCTTTAAAGTATATTTAGGCTAGTACATTATCCAAATAAGTATTACATTTTGTTAATACTGTAAGTCAGGAACAGTTCATAAAAAGGATTAAAAGAAAATGTGTGCAGCTAGCTCATAGTTGTTACTTAGAAAGAGAATATGTTATTTTGAGAGGGTTGCCTTAGTATTTCAATGTGGTACTTGCAAAACAGCAGCTCTTTGTCACTGCCCTCTACTCTTTTTATTTTAAGTTTTTTTGTTTGTTTTTTGTGGTCCCTGGTGGTGAAATTTAACTGTAAATTATTTATATGGATACCTCTCAACTGTCCACATTTTTGCACAATATCCACATTTTTGCCATGCATTTTTGGTCTGTTCCTCACAAAGTTTGTGGTTTTCTGGTAAATCACTGAGGCTGAAGTCACTAAATAATGACTTGCATCTAAGTTTCAGATACCAGGAAATGTTACTGAAGGGTTCATTTCGGCTAAATCTTCTATTTTGGTGCTTGTGCATACTTGTGCATACATTTCATTGAAGGGGTCGCTTGGGTGAATGCTTCATTTTGGTGGTTGTACATACTAGGAAATGTTACTGAAGTTTTGTTTGGGGAAGTGTGTAATTTTGGTGATTGTGCACACCTCAACGTTCTGCTGAAGGGGTTGCTTTGGTGAATTGTTCATTTTGGTGGTTGGCCATACTAGGAAATGTTACTGAAGGGTTGTTTGGGGAAATGTTTCATTTTGGTGCATGTGCATACCTGGACATACTCATGAAGATGTTGATTGGGGAAATAATTCATTGTTTATCAGGGAAGCGCTTGTTCGTGCATGGTCAGACTGCTGAAGTGACGGCTGGGCAAAATAGTTTATTGTGTCATTTTGCTGCTTGTGCATACACAATGCAAACAACGGTGGGGGGGGGGGTTACTGGAGAAACATAGAAATTAACTATGCAAATTACATATGTTTACATTACTTAGAATACAGCACAGAAATTTAAATACAGTATAATATGTTAGCTTATAATGTAAAGTAGGCAATTAAAGACAACAAATCATATCTGCTTTTATTATTCTATTTCTGATTATACTCAGTAGTTGCCTGAGTGTGCTAACGGTTATTACTTGCTAACTACTACCAGCATGGAGCTCCCATATATTTTGGGCATTTTTCCTGGCTTTGTCAGTCACGTGTGGAATTTAGGTGGGAGGAAAGGCTCATTTCATGCCAACCCCCCCACACCAGTTTCTTTCTGTCAGTTTGATAATTGATAAGTAGATACCAAACAGGAGAGGACCCAGGACTGAACCCTGTGGTACTCCACTTGTCACTGGTCTGAAGTCGGATTTGGAGTCTGCTACTTTCACAGTGTGGGTTCTGTCCATGAGCCAGTTGGCAACCCATCTTGTGACATAGGGATTTATACCTAGTTTAGTGAGTTTATCTATAATTCCAGAGTGGGGGATGGTGTTGAAAGCCTTGGCGAGATCTAGATAAGCTGTGTGAACCACCTTATCCTCATCTGTGGCTTTGATGACTGCTTCAAAGAAGTCAATCAGGTTTAGGAGACATGATCTGCCTTTTACAAACCCGAACTGGGTAGGGTCCAGAGTTTGGAGATTACCAATGTCTTTGTTTATGAGTTCCATGATGATACATTCCATGGCCTTGCAGACCAGGCTCATCAGGCTAATGGGGTGGTAGTTCCCGGGTCCATCGTGACTCCCCCTTTGTGGAGTGGGATAACCATCGTGGTGCGCCATTCAGTGGGCACAAAGCCTGAGGTGAGGCTATGATTGAACATGGTACTTAGGTAGGGTGCCAGTTCATTCTGTAGTTCATGTAGAACGCAGTCTGGGATATTGTCAGGTCCCATGGATGGTGTGTTCTTGGCTTTGGAGAGTGTGTTTTTTACCTGTGCAGCCATGATTACAGGAACTTTGCATTCTTCCAGTACAGAGATGGGCCTTCTTGGGGGTGAGAGGGGGGTAAAGTTAGCACTGAACCTATCTTCCAGGATGTTGGCAATATCAGTTGGTTCTGTATATTTAGTGCCATTGTGCTGTAACTCAGAGCAGATCTGAGTGTTGTCATTGAGATTCTTGACATAGCTATAGAATGCCTTGTGGTTGTCTTTAGAGTCAGTGGCAATTTTGTTTTCGTAACTAGCTTTGGAGGATTTTATGAGGGATCTCAGCTTCTTACTGAGGTTGACCAGGGAGTTCCTCCAGACATGGGATTTTACTCTTTTTTGCAATGGTTTCTTTCTTCTGTTGTAGAGTTTGTTTATGGCAGAGGACCACCAGATTGGCTTCCTTTTTTTGGAGGATGGCATCTTGGTTCTATTAGGGATAGTATGATCCATGCACTCGTGTAAGTGCTTATAAAGTGCATTTGTGTAGGATTCAGCAGTCGTACCTCTATTGTCCGTCTGCATGGGTGTCATGAAGTTTGCCACTTCTGTCTTAAGAAGTGTGAAGTTGGCTTTGGAGAAGTTTTTTACGGTGGTTTCCCTAATTGGGAGTGGGGGCAGGATGTGGATGTCTAGGGTGATTAGCTTGTAGTCGGATCTGACCAATGAGGAATTGACCTCTGGTGTGGAGCACCGGTTGCCCATGTTGGTAAGGACCAGGTCTAGGATATTGCTGCCCCTGGTGGGGGTGTGAATAAGCTGATCTAAGGCGTTGGAATTTATGAATTCCAGAAAACATTGAGCAAAAGAGTTGGTACATGAGTAGTTTTCCCAGTTAATGGTAGGGTAGTTGAAATTGCCCATTATTAGGGTGTTGGGTTGTACCCTAATACTTTCCAGTGTATCAAGAAATGAGGAGTGGGAATTCTGGGGCATGGTGGGGGTCTGTAGCAAGCTATAATTTGGATTGTGGTCTTGTCCAGAGTTAGTTGCACTTGGATAATCTCGGATGCATTATGCTGTGCAACTAGCCTGGAGGTGTGGATATCCTTAATGAATATGGACACGCCTCCACCTTTAGTGCTTCGTTCCGGGTTAGGTGGCCGAAAGGTGTGGTATGAATTATAGCCTGGTAATGCAGGGGTGCTCTCTGGAGCTTTGAACCAGGTTTCTGTCACTGCACAGATGTCGCTGATGTCCTTCAAGGATGCATCTGCAGTCCTTACAAATGGGTTGTCCTGCCATCAGGCAGCCCTTCGGTCGGCCGGATTCCAAAGTCTGGGTCTGGCTTCGGCTGGTGTCGCACTTCACCCGACGTCATTGCGGCAGTTTTCGGGTATAAAGGCATCAGCCGACACCATTTTCCTCAGTCTTTCTTGCCGCGTGGCGCCCGAAGCAGAAGCTGTTCGCAAGTGCCGGTCGGTCAGATCCAGAGATTACTACTACCGAATACTACTTCGAAGACTTCTATAAAGCTAAGTACCCCGTTGGGGACTCTTTCTTGCCTCAGCCGATGTCAGAGAAAGTTAATAACTGTTTATCTTGTGGGAAACAAATACCTCATAAGGATTTCCACTCCTATTGCATACATTGTTTAGGCCCAGACCACGACGTAGCAGCTTGTCTAGCCTGTGCTTCTTTTAACCGGCGGACGCTGAAACGTCGCTCGGACTTTGCTGAACAGATTTTCGGCTCCGATTTTGCCTACATTATGCCGTCGGATCCTCTGACTACACAAATAACTAAAAAACGCAAAGAAAAGGACCGACACTCGCGGTCCGCGGTTTCGGCTGAAACCACGGCCAAGCAATCCACGAGTGTCTCGGTTTCGGCCGAAACCGAGCAAGCGGTTCTTTCTTCAGCCGATAACTTGCCTTCTACCGAGGCCTCTTCTATTTTGGTAGAAACGGCTTCTGAAATCCAGCCTTCTGTTGCGATTTCACAGGATTTATCAGACACCATCCCTCTAGATATTTCTACTCCTGCACGTGGAGCTGCTAGGCCTCCTCCAGCTATGTCTATTAAGGCCTTTGCCAGGGCTAAAGCAGCCAAAACTTCCAAACCAGTGCCTGCAAAGCCCCCCCTCTCACAGGCCCAGCACCAGCTCCCATATGCTTTCTTTGGCACAGGATCTCATCACTTTAATCCGTGGATCCCAGCCTCATCCAGACAGGGCCTCTCTCCTGCCTCCAGAAAAGAGGCCTAGAGCAGAGCCCCCTGAGCCAGTAGCCACAGATGATTCTTCTGATGATTCAGAACACTCAGATCCTCCTGAGGCTTCTTATTCTCCTTACGAAGACTCCGATGCTGAGGAGTCCATCCCTTCAGCCTCTCCTCCTGAGGAATTTTCCTTTGGGGAAACCTTGCATGCTATGAGGGAACAATTCCAGTGGCAGGGCCAAGATTTCTCAGACTCAAGAAAAGGCTTAGGACCTTTCTACACTTACCACAGCATAGGCCTTTAGCTATTCCTCCAGTTCTATCTGTTGTTGATGATGCATTTAATGATGCTTGCACTTCTCCTGATACTTTACCTCCGGCTCCTGCTAAACCAGATAGGTACTACAGGGTCCCGGACACTCATCACCACTTATATAAGGCCCCTTTGCAGATCCAGAGACTATCTCCCAGGGCCCTAAAGCTGTAGCAGCTACTTCTTCTAAAACCCTCCCTCTGAAAGGGAATCCAGGTCCTTAGAGAGATGGGGTAAAAAGTTTACACCTCTGCTAGTTTGTCAGGTAGAGTTCTCAACTGCCAATTTCATAAGATTCAAGATCAAGAGTTTATGCTTGACCAGTTGACTAAAAGCTGTCCTCTGAAGAATCTTTAGATAAAAGTATGTTCAAGAAATGTTACATAACATTCAGCAGGTTAGTAACCATTCTTTAAAATGTGGCTATGATGCACTGGAGGCTTCCTTTAGATCAGCCATGACGGGCACAGTTATCAGGAGGCATGCATGGTTGAAAGAACAGGCATTACCAGACCATATCAAATCTAAGCTTTTGGATGCACCTATGGACAAGGTCAATTTATTTGGTGCCCCGCACAGCAGGTTCTGAAAAAGATGGAAGAGAAAGCAAAATCTGTGCAAACAGTAAAAGATTTCTTACAAGTTCAACCTCCAAGGTTTAGCAGGAATTGGCCCTCCAAGAATTGGTCCTTTCCGGAGTCCTCTAAGGCACAAAGAGGCAGGAATAGGCGCTCTAGAGGCAGAAACCAATCCAGAGGTGCCTACAGGGGTCGCCAGTGGCAGGGTAACAACCAACGAGGCACGGACACAGCCACCACCACTACAACAACTCAATCACAGTGACTTGGCAGTGGCACCGCCTACCAGGGAACAGCTAGAAGCACCCTTAGGCGGAAAGCTAACCTTATTTTCAAGAAACTGGCACTGCATTACAAGAGAAAAATGGATTTTGCAAACTATAGACCAAGGTTACAGGTTCCACTTCCATACTCTACCAGGAAAGAGAGGAATGCCGAACCTACCACTTACTCAAAGGGCAGAAGCTCTAAAACAAATATCTCAATTATTAAGAATGAGAGCTGTGGAAAAGGTACCATCTATGGAGCAAGGGAAAGGATTTTACTCCAGGCTCTTCCTGGTACCAAGAAAAGAAAACAAATGGAGGCCTATTCTAGATCTGTCCGCTCTAAACACATTCCTCATTGTTCCAAAATTCAAAATGCTGACTCTACAGCAGCTTCTTCCCATGCTGGGCAAGGAGTCTTGGCTGGTAACTCTAGATCTCAAGGAGGCATACCTGCACGTCCCCATAAGACCAATTTGCAGAAGATACCTCAGATTTCTTGCAGGATCAGAGCATTATCAATTCTCAGCATTGCCCTTTGGCTTATCTACTGCGCCCAGAGTGTTCACGAAATGCCTGGCATCAGTAATCGCTCATTGCAGACTTCAGGGAATTCAAATCTATCCCTACCTGGACGACTGCCTGATACAAGCGGACAACAAAAAAAAATTAACAGAAGACTTACAAAGAGTCATCTATCTGCTACAAGCCCTGGGATACACAGTCAATACAAAAAAGTCAAGGCTGATTCCATCCCAAATAATAACCTTTCTGGGTGCAGAACTGGACACATCAAAACAAATGGCATTTCTAACTGCAGAAAAGAAAGAACAACTTCCTCTCTACTTCTTGGCATTAACAAAGCAGAGCCACCTAACTGCAAGAAAAGTGTTACAAGCTCTAGGCTTCATGGCATCCTGCATAATTCTGGTCCCTCTTGCCAGGCTTCATATGAGAAAGCTGCAGTGGTACCTAAAGAATTTGTGGTCTCAGCACAAGCACAGCCTGGAAACCAAAATTCCAATGATCCCATGCCTGAAGCAAGAGTTCTTATGGTGGGCTCAGGCCTGTCAATCAAACACAGGACTGCCCTTCAGCAAAAGTCATCCAAGACAAACTATCACGACAGATGCCTCAGACCTCGGTTGGGGGGCACACATGATGGACAAGTGCATTCAAGGCCTATGGACTCAAGACCAACTGCATCTGCACATAAACCTAAAAGAAATGATGGCAGTAAAATTGGCAATCCAGGCATTCAGACCTCTTCTCCATGAAGGCCAGCTGTTGATAAGGACAGACAACACCACAGTTATGTGGTACATCAACAAACAGGGAGGCACACACTCATACCCCCTATGCCGGCTGGCACTAGACCTATGGGATGTGGCTCTGGGTTACAACCTTCAGTTACAGGCAATTTATGTACCAGGGAAGGAAAACATTCTAGCAGACATACTAAGCAGATCTACAACAGATGCCCACGAATGGATGCTGCATCCGGACATCTTCAAAGACATCACAAGAAAATGGGGATTACCACAAATAGACTTGTTTGCATCCCCATACAATCACCAGTTGAAGAAATTCTGCACAAGGACTTACCACCCACTTGCTTGGAAGGTGGACTCCCTATCTTTCAGTTTGAAAAGCCTGACAGCATACGCATTCCCACCACTTCCTTTGATGCACAAGGTGCTTCCAAGATCAAAGAGGAACGTCCGAGGATCATTCTGATAGCCCCAGACTGGCCAAGACAGCATTGGTACCCACTACTGAGGAGCATGTCCAGGGAACAAATATGGAAACTACCACTGATCCCATTACTGCTGACACAGAACAACTACAACATTCTGCATCCAAGCCTAAAAACTCTGCAGCTAACTACCTGGAACATTACATGACAGAAATTAACCCAAATTTATCCCAAAGGGTTAAGGACATAATCCTGGAGGCTCGTAGACCTTCAACAAGAAAGAAGTATGCAGCAAAATGGAAAAGATATCTCATCTGGAGTGCTGCAAAAGGGCAAGATGTGACACTGGTGAACATAGCCAACATCCTGGAGTACTTGGCTGAGCTCTACCACACAGGCCTGTCCTATTCCTCCATTAAGATACATGCATCAGCTATTTCAGCACAGTACAGCTTGGATCCTCCTGTCTTCTCGCATCCTCTGCTCAGACAGTTTCTGAGGGGAATTAAAAATGTAAAACCTCCCAGGAAACCTCCATTGCCAGCATGGGACTTGAACTTTGTGCTAGAAAACTGACTCTGCCTCCTTTCGAGCCAGCAGCTACAGCAGACTTACAATACTTATCCTGGAAGACTGCCTTCCTGCTGGCAATAACTTCAGCAAGAAGGGTCTCTGAACTACAAGCTTTAATGGCAGTACAACCCTTCCTGATCTTCCATCAAGATAGAGTGTCCATGAGAACAAATCCTACATTTATGCCTAAGGTGGTATCCAGAGTCTCTTTAAATCAGGCTATCCACCTTCCTACATTCTACCCCAATCCACAGAACAGGGAGAAAAGCTCTTACATACCTTGGATGTACACAGGCAATTACGCTACTACCTGGACAGGACAAAAAACAATAGAAAAACTGACCAGCTTCTGGTAGCTTATGCAACAGGAAAAGAAGGAAAACCAATTTCTAAACAGACAATCTCCAAATGGATAGGAAATTGCATTAGACTTTGTTACTCCTACCATGGAAAGAAAACTCCAGAGAACATCAGGCCTCACTCCACAAGGGCCACAGCCACTACCACAGCTTTCTTACGAGGAGTGGCTACCAAGGACATTATAGAGGCTGCTACTTGGACCTCCGTGCATACATTTGCCAAGCATTATAACTTACCTCTATACTCTAGATCCCGTGCTGGCTTTGCCACTGCTGTTTTGCAAGGGATCCTGACTACACCATAATCTATTCTCATTTCCTCATCCCCTAGTTTAGCTATGGTATTCTACCCATTTGTAAGGACTGCAGATGCATCCTTGAAGGACATAGTACAGTTTTGTACCTACCATAAATGTAGATGTCCGAGAGGAATGCATCTGCAGTCAGGATTACCCACCCTCCTTCCCCTCTGAGGTACTCCTAGGGTACTTACCAATCTTCAGCTAGCTTGGGGGATCTATTATGGTGTATTTGTTTGTATATATGTACATACATGTTTATTTTGTGTGTTTGCTCTCTACTATTTGGAAACTTTGGCATTTATCCAAATTTAGCCTACCAAGAGGGCACCTGGCATCTGGGGCAAGAAACACTGAGGAAAATGGCGTCGGCTGATGCCTTTATACCCGAAAACTGCCGCAATGACGTCGGGTGAAATGCGACGCCAGCCGAAGCCAGACCCAGACTTTGGAATCCGGCCGACCGAAGGGCTGCCTGATGGCAGGACAACCCATTTGTAAGGACTGCAGATGCATTCCTCTCGGACATCTACATTTATGGTAGGTACAAAACTGTACTTTCTCCATTTTAAGGAGTGCCTTGAGTGAGTGCATTTTTGAGGTTTAGACTTCTAGCATTGAGTAGCATTACCCTCAGATTTTGCTTGCTTGCACCTGTTATAGTGGTGAATTTGTCATTTGAACCTTGCCTAAAAAAGGCACTATATGGGTGGCAAGTGCCTTAGCCAGTATCCGGAATCCCAAGGGCGACAGATGCAGGCCATCTCTGGCAAAGCATCGTGGTCTGTCGATCATGTCGTCCCAGGCAGACAAATACTGGATCCCCTTAGAATGACACCAGAAGCTTAGCCAATTGTTGAAGCCAATCATTTTGTCCTTGTACTGTGGTATCATTCTGGGTGATCGCAGGATGCTACTCAGGGCTAGGATCATACCTGCTTGGGCTACAAGATCATAGAGCTCCTCCATGTCTCTTTTCATGTAGTCCAGGGAGGTATGTCTTTGGTCATTCACGCCTACATGGACAATGACAGTGTCATATTTGTACTTGTTGTGGAGTGACCTGAGTGCATGCGTTATGTGGCGGATCCTGGCACCTGACAGGCAGCTGACAATAACTTTCTCCTATTTAGCCTGGTGAGTGGAACATCAGTGTGCCTGACTATAGAGTCACCTATGACTAGAGTGTTGGGTACGTTATGCCTTATGGGCTGTGGTTGAGTTTGTTGGCTATGTGTCATTTGGGTTGTGTTGGGGGGGGTGGAGTTTGCTTGTGTTTATGGTTTGGAGGCCCCTGATGCTTGGGCAGGTATTTATTGAGAGCCTCCGTGAATGTTAGTGTGTGTTTTGTGTTTCTATGTGTGTGTTTTCGTGATGTAGGTTTTGAGGGACTATGTGATGAGTGTGGTGTGGTGCAAGTGTTTACCTTCTCTTGAGTGTCTAGTCCAGTCTTGGGTAAAGAGAGTTTTGCTTTCAGTTTGGCTTTATAAGTGCATCTCTCACAAGTTGTAGTGTTGGGTGGTAGGAGGAGAGGGTTGTCTGTGTACATGAGGCAATTGCTGCATTGCCCCAAGATGCCCAGATTCATCAGGTAGACAGGAGAAATCACCGGGAGCTGCCCCGTTAGTCATGCCTGGATAGGTGCTTATTTATTAAGTACTAAAAACTGCTTTCCTCTAGACAAGTGAGGAAAGTTGAGTTCTGTTGTAGTTTGCAGCTTATTTAGTGCTTACAACGAGTTCTGAACAAGTATTGAGTTCAAAGAAAACAGATTTGAGTGCTGAAACTAGAAAATTGGCTAGTTCTAAGAAACAAAATTAAGCTAGAAGGCTTCTCTCCAATACAGAAAGGCTTGGGGGCTCAGAAGCCTACAAACAGTCTACACCACTTACAGGAAAGGCAGGAAACAAGCTTAATTTTTTTTCTTTCTCAGATGCTCTCTTTGTACACAGTAGGAGTGCCTGAAATCAGAATATGGTCTTACTGCACTCAGTTGAGTGAGCAAATGAGATGGGCCCAGAAGGAGTATCCAAACACAAATATACAAGAGGGGTGGGCAGTTTCAAAGCCACCAAGATTAACACCAAAACAAAACCACGGAGGGTGGGTGGGGAACTAACTGAAAAAACAGAGTCAAAACTTCCAGTTCAGTTAATATTCAATGCAACACAAATAAATTAATTAAAATGCTGTATTATTTGAAAAAAGTGCAGATAAAAGGTACTTAAATTCTCTTATACGTCCAGTTGAATACAGCTAGATCTTAGCTGGCCAAAGCTCAGGTTTTAAGCAGAAAATATTCCAAAATGTACCACTTAAATAGGCAGTAACAGGATATCAATGAATGAGACTACCCCCAACTGCAATTACTGTCTATGCAGGAATTCTAACAGGCAATAAAATCTAGCAAACACTAACTGAAAAAACAGAGTCAAAACTTCCACTTCAGTTAATATTCAATGCAACACAAATAAATCAATTAAAATGCTGTATTATTGGAAAAAAGTGCAGATAAAAGGTACTTAAATTCTCTTATATGTCCAGCTGAATACAGCTACATCTTAGCCAGCCAAAGCTCAGGTTTTAAGCAGAAAATATTCCAAAATTTACCACTTAAATAGGCAATGACAGGATATCAATGAATGAGACTACCTCCGACTGCAATTACTGTCTGTGCAGGAATTCTAACAGGAATAGACAGTGGCGGTCCTTACCCTGCTTTTTCTCTTTATATGTGCCCTTTCTGTGCCCCCTTGTCAGTCACTGTATGTAATTTGGTGTTTTCAGGGCTGGTAGGTATGTAACTCTGCAGCATCACTCATTGGTGTTGTCAAGGGTGGTAGGTATGTACCTCTGCATCGTCATCACCGATTATGTACCTTATCAAAAGAATAATGCCAGTGTGGATAGGAGTGAATATTTGGATGACCTAATCAGGTAATGCTATTGATAGACATATGTGTAGTCTTCCAATACATCTCTCAAACATCATTTCTTTCCTGTGCAGGTGCACCCACCTGGCTTCACGAGCAGGAGAATGACAAGTGAGAGTCTGGGTGGGTGGCCATTCCTACATTTACTGGGCTGCCAGCCATGCCTCCAGAAGTTAAAACCACTACAGCTTGAGCTTCCCCACATCTAGTGTGAGGGTATACTGGATTGCAGGAAGAGGTATGCATTGGAGCAGATTCCTGAAGCTGTTGAAAGAGAAGTGTTCGATTTACAGTGAGCCTGACATTCTTGTGCTACACATTGGAGGGAATGATGTCATCACTCACCCACTAGGAAGGCTACGGTTTGAAATTAGAACAACTTTTGACCAACTGCGGTCATGGTGGCCACTTTGCCATTTTGTGTGGTCTGACATAATTCCTCGCCAGATATGGAAAATAGCAAACAGGCATTGGGCAGTGCACAAGGCCAAACATTTACAGAATGGGTTCATGCATGGCTTGATGGACAGAGTCGGTGGATCAACTATCTGCCATGACAGCATCACCACAGAAGATGTTAACCTTTTCAGAAGCAATGGCATTCACCTAACTGAGGATGGCATTGCGTTGTTCTTGACTCAACTCCACAATGGTGTGATGACAGCTATGCACGATATATTGGTAACATGCAGCTACTGAGAATGAATGGACAACAGCCATGACCAAGTAGGACCAGTACGGTAAGAAACTATATTGTTATATTTTGTGAACACCATTGTCACTAATGATGACACAGGAAAAGAACTGCTAGGGAACTTGTACACATGCTGAGTAACACTTCATATTCAGATTGTCAAAAGAAATCTGTATGCTGTGCGCAGGTACAGATAACCGTTTGATTATTAATTGTGGTATACAAATTATATTTTTCTTACTTTGGCAAATAACTGTGGTAGGGAGATGGTGAACATGCTGAGTAAGACAACTGTTTGAGGAGAGAACCATGTACAAGCGAATATGTCAATAACCATCATGCACACATATCACAGTTTGGTTACAATTATGGTTATGACAGTTATGATTTGTTTTCCCATTGTGCTAAATAACTTTGTCAGGGAACATGTCATCAGGGTAATACCTAATTTTGAAGGCAATATTGTTAGTTACAGGATGGAAAAATAACTGTCTGTATGCTGGACAAATGTACAGATAGCACATTATGTTTAGGACTTCGGTTATAAGAATTATGATATTGTTTCATATTTGGTGAATAACTTTGTCAATGAACATGTCAGCATGCTAAGTAGTAGCTCATTTTGAAGACAGTATTAGTACGTGCAAGATAAAAAAAGAACTGTATCTGTATGCCATACACATGTCCAGATATCACAGTTTGTTTGGGACTATGGTTATGAGAATTTATATTTTTTTCATATTTTACTCAATAACTTTATCAGGGAACATGTCATCGGGGTAAGTAATACCTCATTTTGAAGGCAGTATTAGTAGTTACAGGATGAAAAAAAAACTGTCTGTATGCAGGACAACTGTACAGATATCATGTTTTGTTTAGGACTTCGGTTATGGAAATTATGATTTTTTTCATATTTTGGTAAATAAGTTTGCTAGGGAGCATGTAATTGTGCCAAGTTATATCTCATTTTGAAGACAGTGTTAGTCCTTACAACATGATAAAATAACTTTGTCTGTATTCTGTACACATGTACAGCTATCACACTTTATTTAGGACTTTGGTTATGGAAATTGTGATTTTTTTTAATATTTTGGTAAATAACTTTGCCAGGGAACATGTACATGTGCCAATTGATACCTCATTTTGAAGACAGTATTACTCCTTAAAAACATGATAAAATAACTGTGTATGTATGCTGTACATATATACAGATATCAAAGTTTGTTTAGAACTTTAGGGATTGAGAGGGCGGCCTAATGGTTAAGGTGTTTCCCTTGCAAGTACAAGGTGCAGGGTTTGAGTCTCACAAGGGATAATTGGCTAGGCTTAAAATGGCTCGCAAGGGCAGTTAGCTTAGTATGAACCTATGAACTTGGGTTATGAAAATTATGAATATGTTTCATATTTTGGTAAATAGCTTTGAAAAGGAGCATGTCTATGTGCTAAGTAATACCTAATTTTGAAGACAATATTAATAATTACAACATGGTAAAATAACTGTGTCTGCATGCTGTACACATGTACAGATATCAATGTTTGTTTAGGACTTAGTTTATGGAAATTATGATTTTTTTACATATTTTGCTAAATGATTATGCAAGGAAGCTTGTCAATATCCCAAGTAATATCTCATTTTGAAGACAGTATTACTCCTTACAACATGGTAAAAGAACTGTCTGTATGCTGTACACATGCACTGATATCACAGTTTGTTTAGTCTTGTGGTATTATGAAAAGTATACATTTGCAATACTTCTCATTATTATGCCCATATCTTTGCAAGGGACCATGGTGACAACACAAATGCTGCATCATTTTGAAGCTGACATTGAGCCACACGACTTATACACAGATATGCAGTCGCTGTCTGTTACAGGTGATGAGATATTATGCTTTGTTTATTTATCAATTGTGAGAAATATAATCTTCTTCTTCTTTTGGCTGCTCCCGTTAGGGGTCGCCACAGCAGATCAACTGTTTCCATTTCTTCCTATCCTCTGCATCTTGCTCTGTCACACCAACCACCTGCATGTCCTCTCTCACCACATCCATAAACCTTGTCTTAGGCCTTCTTTTTTTCCTGTTACCTGGCAGCTTCATCCTTAGCATCTTTTTCCCAATATACTCTGCATCCCTCCTCAGCACATGTCCAAACCAACGTAATCTTGCCTCTCTGGCTTTGTCTCCAAACCTTCCAACCTGGGCTGACTCTCTAATATACTTATTCCTAATCCTGTCCATCCTCGTCACACCCAGAGCAAATCTTAACATCTTCAACTTTGCCACGTCAAGCTCTGACTCCTGCCTTTTTGTCAATGCCACTGTCTCCAACCCATATAACATAGCTGGTCTCACTACCCTCTTGTAGACCTTCCCTTTCACTCTTACTGGTACTCGTCTGTCACAAATCACTCCTGACACTCTTCTCCACCCACTCCATCCTGCCTGTACTCTCTTCTTCACCTCTCTTCCACACTCACCATTACTCTGAACTGTTGATCCCAAGTACTTAAACTCATTCACCTGCGCCACCTCTACTCCCTGCATCCTCACCATTCCTCGGTCCTCCCTCTCATTCACACAGAAATATTCTGTCTTAGTCCTGCTGACCTTCATTCCTATTATGAGAAATATAATATTAATCATATTTCTGTGAATATCTCCATAAAGGAGCATCACACAGTAATTGTTATGGTATTATTTTAAAGCTAACATTCATTCAAATTAATTACAGATTGTATAGGTCTACATGGTACATTCATCAAGATATTGTGATTTGTTATACCAAAAAGGTAAAAAATATGCACAATATCAGCATTCCTTGGCAAATATTTAATAGCCGCTTACATACACACTATCAACATTTACAGTGTTGGAAAGGTCAGTGTCTGCTGAACTACTTTCGCATTTACATTTTTAGTCAAGCTCTTATGGTTAAAGAGATATGAGCATTTGTTTTCTGTATGGTATTACAAATGGATTATCTGAAAATAAGCTCAGGCTGCACTGTTGTTCCTATGGTGGAAGTAAGCAGGCATCATTTTCTGAGCTGCTCCGGAGTGAATGAGTTAACCTAATTAAAATAATTTTATTTCTTGTGCTGTTGTTTTCATTTGGTTTGTTTATTTAAGTTTTTCTTTTTTTGTATTTTGGTTATGAGTAAAAAGCTAGGAACAATGTTCAGACATTTGTCACTAGTGCTTGGTGAAGGTGAAATTCACAAGGAAGGTTCCAAAGGGAGCAACTGTATGTTGCTGGAACTGGAGTTGTGACTGGAACTCACTTCTTGAGAGAGTCTGAATTTTACTGAGACATTTTTTAGAAATAGGACAGTCTTTTTAATTGTTTAATATTACACAGTCACATTGGCATTGAAGAGCTCAGAGCAATGTGACTCATAACTCGTTGGATAGCATCCTGCCTCACAAATTCCTGTGTAACACATTGGATACCAAACTGGCTAACAGATAGAACCCTGGAAATTGGGATGGTCTGCTCTACCTCCTGCAAAAGACCTGTCTTTAGAGGTGTACACGGGGTCAGTCCTTGATACACCTCTGTTTGGCATTTACTTCTTGGAGGTCAAAGCTACTAAGTATTTATTGTTGACCAAGTTTGCAGATGACTGTAAACTTGGTTTCATCATAAACTCCACAGAAGATACGAGGATTCTTCATAAGGGCCTTTCTAAAACCAATCACTGGTGTCAAAATCGTAGACTAAAACTGAATACCAGGAAATGTATAATAGAGTTTGTAGGCAAGGAAGAAGCTCTTTGTAACTATCACATTGACAAAACAGCCCTGAAAATTGATCCAGTAGTTAGGGACCTGGGAACCTAAGTAGACAATGACCTGCCCTTTGATCACCACATATCCACCATTGTAAAGAAAGTGTTTGTTTTTTTTATTTCACAACTTATTGGTAAAGGTCTGGGATCCATGTCTTGGTATTCCAACTCATTAGGCCTATCACTGAGTGTAATGCTTCCTTTGGCATATACTTGTCAAAACATTTGACACAAGTCAAATCCCCACAGTGCTTTCTTACTAAGACAGTTAGGGGCCTAAATCATAAAAACTATGCTGACCGTGTCGTCTTGTCCCTCTTCTTGGTGTCATACAGGCAACTGAGGGGCAATATCTGTTTCTCACACAGTGCCTCAACATACTCTATCCTGTCAGACATACTGCACGTTTGCAAGTCCAATGGGGACATAAACACCCAGGAGATCTAAATATCTTTTGCAAAATAAATAGAACATATTGGAAGGATAGATATGATGAATCACACAAGTACCACATCTCTGGAATTGTCTTCCTCCCTACTACTACTTCTTTGGAATCATCTTCTTCTCCACTTAAAGCAAAGTACTTCTCTTACACTATTCAAATATTATGTGGATAAATGGATGAATAATGGCAAATTCACCACAGTTTAGCACCTTTGTTCTTCGTGGATAGGGTCAACATATGTATATTGTACACTTTTCTGAGTTATTCATACTTAAAATATAAGGGCTAAAATCTTCATGGGAATGTATGCTAAGCTTCTAAAAATGTGCATGGATCAAGGGCCTAGTAAGCACCTTTTAACTTATCAGTCAACTGTGATTCCATGCCTGGGTAGAAAGTGTTAACTATGTTTGTATGCACTCATCAGGGGGAGAAGTTGTAGTATAACAGGGACTGCGGCACTCAGGGAGGTACGCAATTTCTAAAGGGAGGAGCAAGTGCCCCTGTGTGCCCCAATCTTGTACCACCTATGGACATACCTGGCCCAAGAAAATCTGAACACCTGATTAGCACATTTGCAGTCCAATAGGATTTGGTGATACGACCCTTCAGAATGAAAAGTTAAACTGAGTATAATAAAATGAAACAAACTGTAATTATATTTTGTTATAATGCAGAGAAAGAAAGTCTTAAATGCAGTTCCTAATCTGGTCAGATCGCTACTCAAAAGCATACCTGAGGTTTCCGGAAATGCCCCTGCTGCCCACATGCAGCATCAGGAAAGGATGACCACGTTAAATCCATTTTTTGGCAGATGACAGTTTACAGCTATAGTAGCCAGTCCTTGGCTCCATCTTTTTGTCTTTTATTTCACTCTGAAATTGTACTGTTTCCATCGCCCATCCAGGGTGCTTGCCTGTGAGAGGATAACAACATATGTTAAGTTGTCTATCTTGCCTTCATTCTTGCTGGATGGGTTCGGAGCCGATCCTCGGCTCCGACTCGGCCAATACTAAAGCTCGAGAGCTAATTCCACCGGCTCGAGGCTCCCCCATATCCCATAATGCTAGGCGGTAACTCCTCAGATCTCGTTTGCCGCTTAGCTGACGAGGTGCTCTTTCCAACCGGCACTGCAGGTTAGTTACTTTTATAAAAGTTTTACCAAAGTTAGACCCCTTTAAGTTAATTTTTCAGTAGTTATTACTTAATTACTTAGTTTTTTACAACTTCCTTACAAATTCCTCCCCCTTTTCTAAAAAAAATTTCCAAGGGTTCTTCCCTTAGGCCTTAGACCCCTTCCCACCCCTCCTAGTAGTTGGAGTGAGTGTGTTTTTCTAGGGAATTTTTGTTAAATTTAGTTACTTTAATTTTAATTTTAGTGTAATCTATGTGTTTTGTGTGTGAGTGATTGCACTACTTGTATATCTTTAGATATGTCTAAAGAATCGAAGGTCTCAGGCTTTAAGAAGTGTGACTCGTGCTGTCAGAAGATGTCTCTGACAGACGGTCACACTTCTTGTGTGTATTGCCTGGGACCTTTACACCTGCAGGACTCTTGTGCTGTCTGTCACGGTTTCAGCCCTAGAGTCCTGCAGGAACATAAAAATAAATTAATCTCAAGAGGCTTGTTGAAGCCTGAGGGTCCCCCGACACAGTCTATGTCGGGGAAACCTTCTAAGTCCTCCAGGCAGTCGGCTCCAGTGTCCGAGCCGTCCTCCGGAGGTTCGAAGACCGTTCAATCGGTTCAACCATCGGCTCCGGCCGGAGCCGATGATTCTAGACCTACTATACACACTGTGTCCTCGGCTCCGGCTGGAGCCGAGACAGATAAGTCTAAGTCGGTTCCGATATTCTTGTCGGAACCGACTACTAGAAAGAGGTCCAGGTCTCCTTCTATTGGCTCCGTTCATTCGGCTCCAGCCTCACCGCTCTTGTCTGAACGGAGCCATAGGTCACACTCCTCTAGGTCCTCCAGACTTTCGGACCATGATTTGCAGAGGGTGGTGAGTAGACTTCTTAAGTCTGAGGCACTGGCCCAGATGTTACACAGCCCGACTCAACAGTCGATGGCTACCCCTGTTCCACTAGACATTTCTCCTCTGACTCTATTGAGTTCGGAGCCGGTGCTGCTCGGAGCCGAGGCTGTGGGAGCGTCAGAACCGATACCTTTCCTTTCGGCGCCGTCGTCTGCTCCGATCTCCTCCTTGGAGGGATCTCGGCGCCAGACTTCCCTCGTCGGCTCCGAGGGGGCGAGTGGCATTGGACCCTTGTCGACCCTGCTCTCCCTCTCGGTGCTTCGGCGCTGGTTAGTTTGGCTCCGACATCAGTTTCGGAGCCATCCTTGTCGGTGCCGGGGGAGGTTTCGGCTCTTCGGAGCAGAGACCTCTGGCCCTGCCTGATAGGGGTGCCTTTGAGGTCATGCGGAGCGTGTTAGAACCTGGTTCTACTCCACAGTCGGCTCCATCAGCTCCTCCCTCTACAGTGCCTGCGGTGATTTCTTCTCACCCCCTTGCTTTGGACCGTAGAGAATCTGCGCCTCAAGTATCCCCAGTGGGAATTTCCTCCTCTTCCGAGGCCTCTCCTGATCTTGCAGAAGAACCCCCTAGGAAGAGACAGTGCAAGAGGAAGCACATTGACTCACATGAGTCTGTCACCTCTGACACTGATTTGGAAGATTCTGAGGGTTCCCCTCGTTCCCCCTCTGAAGACGTCTCCTTTGCAGACATACTAGAAATCCTGAAGCAGAGGGGGAATTGGCCAGCCCTTAACCCTTCAGATGTTGAATCAGTGTATCTTGAGGCGTTTGGTTCTCGACCTTCCACCTCCTGGGTGTCCCCTCCCTTTGACCCACTCATGGAAGTGGTGGCCAGGAAGGCTTGGATGGCTCCTGACTCGGTGGAACTCACCCCTAGGAGGCCGGCCAAATTTATCACTGCCCCCAAAGACAAGGAGTTTTTGTCCAAAGGTGTCTCTGTGGATGCCATGGTGGTGGCTGCTGCCACCAAGAAGGAATTAGCGGATCCTTCGGTACCTGTTCATCCTCCTAATAAGGAATCTAGGACCATGGACAGGTACAGTAAGCGGATGTTTTCATCAGCGACCTTCTCCATCTGTTCGCTGAATTACCTGTGTCATTTCACTCATCTCCAGAGGGACTTGCTCAAGGATATGAGTGAAGTGTTGAAGGACCCATCAGCTGTGGGCTTTCAAGATAGGATGAACTCCCAGCTGGCTACCCTTAATTCAGTAGTTAACTCCTCCATGCGCCTGATTTCGTACGCAGCTGATGGAGTGAGCAGAGCCGCAGGTACAGGGGTGGCTTTACGCCGCCATGCCTGGATGCGGCTATGTAGCTTTGCGGACCCTTTCAAGGCGTCCTTCACTAACTCCCCTTTTGACGGATCATCTCTCTTTGGTCCACAAGTGAAGGATACTCTGACAAGGTGCGAGGTAGAAGGTAAGACTCTTTCTGCTGTCGGAGTCCGTTTTTCTACCCCTTCTAGGCCTTACCCCAAAGGTCAGAAGGGGGGGAAGATGTGGTTCCGCAAACAACCACAGGGAGTCTTACTGGACGCACAGAGTCGTTTCCCCTCTAGAGGCAGAGGGGGGAACAATAATAATAGACGCCGTCCTAGAGGCAGAGGGGGCCCGCAGAATCAGGGTAGTCGAGAAACCTTCTCTGACAAACCCTTTCAGCACCCCTGAGGGGTTGCCCGACTGTCCACCTTCGGAGGCAGTCGGGGGAAGATTATCTCTGTACCCAAAAGCCTGGCTTTCCCTTACTCAAGACAAGTGGGTACAGTCTATCATATCCGAAGGCTACAGAATTCCTTTCATTCGCATCCCAAAACAGTCCGGAAAATCCCTTCCAGATGTTCCACCCACTCAAAGTGAGCAAGCAGCACTAGAGATTTCGAAGCTGCTAGCAAAAAGAGCCATTCAACCAGTTCCAGCAGACCAACGAGGATCCGGAATTTACTCCAAATTCTTTTTGGTTCCAAAGAAAACAGGGGACTGGAGACCCATTTTGGATCTCAGCAACTTGAACAAGTTTGTCAAGAAAACAAAATTTCGGATGGTCACGCTGCAGTCCATCCTGCCCTTTCTGGGCCAGGACAACTGGATGTGCTCCATAGATCTCCAGGATGCGTACTATCACATCAAAATGAACAGACGATCCAGGAGATTTCTCCGCTTCAGGCTAGGGGCCAGTCATTTTCAGTTCAGGGCCCTGCCCTTTGGTCTCACTACAGCCCCCCCAGTGTTCACCAAATGCATGGCAGTGGTCGCCGCTCATTTGAGGGGCCAGGGATTCCAGGTGTTTCCGTATTTAGACGACTGGCTCCTGACTGCCACCACCAGGCATCTACTTCTCTTAGCCAGGGACTACACTTTACGAACCTGTCAGACTCTAGGCATCTCTGTAAATTACGAAAAGTCTGTCTTGTCGCCTTGTCAGTCTATTACCTTTATAGGCGCAAGATTAGACACAGTCAGTCTGTCAGCCAGACTCACAGAACAAAGAGTAGCAGACATTCACAAGCAGGTTTCTCTTCTCTTACGACAAAACAAGGTCAAAGTCAGACTGGTCTTGAAAGTCCTAGGGATTATGGCGGTGGCTATTCCTCTCCTCCCCTTAGCCCGCTTTTACATGAGGATTCTTCAGTGGATGCTGTTCACTCAGTGGTCCTTTCAACTTCTACCAATGTCCCACACTATCAGCATAACTCAGTCATGCAGGAATCATCTTCTCTGGTGGGTCACATCTCCCCAACTTCTTCTAGGGAGACCCTTCATTCCCCCGCCCCTGGCTGCAACTCTGACAACGGACGCCTCCCTGATCGGATGGGGGGGCATTACCAGGGCAGGACAGTCCGGGGCACGTGGCAGCCGATCGAGTGCCACTTGCACATAAATGTTCTAGAGATGAGAGCAGTGCTTCTAGCATTGCAAGCCCTTCAAGACTGTCTTCCCAAGGGAACTATAGCAATTCAGATGGACAATATGTCCGTAGTGTGGTACATCAACAAGCAAGGCGGAATCAAATCTTACCCCTTATGTCGAGAAGCACTCAGACCGTGGCAATGGGCGATCTCTTCTCAGCGCTTCCTGATAGCAACGCACATTCCCGGCAAGTCCAATGTGATAGCAGACAGATTGAGTAGAGCAATCCTCATGCCTCACGAGTGGTCTCTGAAGAGATCAGTGTTGGAAGAATTTTTTCGAACTTGGGGTCAACCTTACTGCGATCTTTTTGCCACTCCCCAAAACAGCAAGTGTGCCAATTTCTTCACTCTCTTTCCCCTACCAGGTCATCCCATCAGAGATGCTCTAGCTCACGATTGGCCTCCGGGACTTCTGTATGCCTTTCCCCCCTTCCCACTGATACCTCAGCTGATTCGGAAAGCCATTGCTCTGAAGGCCTTAATGATCCTCATTGCCCCTTATTGGCCTCGACAAGTTTGGTTTCCCTTTCTTCATCGTTACCTTTTGGCGCAACCATGGCATCTGGACCCAGTTCCAGATCTCTTGATCCATCAATCGGGTCAACTGCACCAATCCCTTTCTTCTCTGAACCTCACAGCATGGTTCCTCCAATTCCAACCTTAGCCAGGCTTCCCTTAATATCTAATTCAGAGATATTTTGATAGCTTCTCATAAGTCTTCTACCCGGAAGATTTATAGCAGCAAATGGAAACGTTTCTCTTTATGGGCAGTGTCCAGGGAAATAGACCCCTTTACTGCACCTATTCAGTCCATTCTTGATTTCCTAGCTGAACTTTTCCAAGCAGGCTCTTCTCCTTCTACTATCAGGGTTCAATTGGCGGCTATATCTAATTTTCATGTGGCAGTGTCAGAGTCTACTATTGTGTCCCACAAACTCTGTAAAGCCTTTTTGAAAGGAGTTTTTCTTCTTAAGCCCCATGTCAAGGATCCACCTCCTCCATGGGATCTGAACTTGGTTCTAGTATCTTTGATTCTACCCCCCTTTGAACCTGCAGCTTCATGTTCTATGAAGTTGTTGTCTTGGAAAATGCTTTTTCTAATAGCCATAACTTCGGCTAGAAGGGTTTCGGAACTTCATGCTCTGTGCTGTCGTCCTCCGTATCTAATTTTTCACAAAGATAGAGTATCTTTGCGTACCAATCCATCCTTTTTGCTCAAAGTGGCCTCTCAAGCAAATCTGAATCAAACTATTGATCTTCCAGTTTTCTTCCCCGATTATGGCAACAGGTCAGAACAAAAATTGCACTCTTTAGATGTTCATCGCCAACTAAGGTATTATTTAGACAGGACTAAACAGTTTAGAAAAACAGACCAACTGTTTGTTTCATATGCGGAAGGCAAGATGGGTCTTCCAGTCTCTAAAGTGTCACTTTCGCGATGGCTTACTTCTACGATTACCTTTATTTATGAGATCAGACACCAACAATTGCCCTCGAAGCCTAGAGCTCACTCTACAAGGGCCTTGGCCACATCCATAGCCTTTCAAGATAGGCTTCCTATTGATTCTATTTGTTCAGCAGCTACTTGGGCTTCACCTCATGCATTCTTTTCTCATTACAAGTTGGACATAGCCTCCAGAGATCGTGCCAACTTTGGTTCCACTGTTCTCAAGAGTCTGTTCCAATAGGCCACCCGGGACAAGGTGCTAGGGACGCGGTCCCATCCAGCAAGAATGAAGGCGAGATAGACAACTTAACATTAAGAAGTTATGTACCTACCATAACGTTCCATGTTAGTTGTCTTCTTCTCGCATTCTTTCTTGCGTCCCACCCTCCTTCCCCCTAGCCTGGACAGACCTAGAGGAGATTGTTTTGTGACCTTTTTTAATCCTTTTCTCCCATGCTTTACCACCTCTATATTTCCTCTGTTAGGTTTATGTCACCTCACAGTCAGCCCTATAGAGGTGGGTTACCCTTCTCCATGTTATGGAGCTTTTTTCTTGCTTGGCCTAGCTTTCAAACGAGATCTGAGGAGTTACCGCCTAGCATTGTGGGATATGGGGGAGCCTCGAGCCGGTGGAATTAGCTCTCGAGCTTTAGTATTGGCCGAGTCGGAGCCGAGGATCGACTCCGAACCCATCCAGCAAGAAAGAAGGCGAGAAGACAACTAACATGGAACGTTATGGTAGGTACATAACTTCTTAATATACAACATCATGTGAACTGCATAATAATCTGTAAAAACATAATGCTGGTACTCTGTTTAATTCATAGAATGCAGTCTTATGCAAAGTCATATGAAATGTACACCACAAAAGGATAAAATGGTGCTAAAATAAACTTATAACCAAGTAGAAAGCACCACAGTCAAGCTGGATATAGGCAACAGTTTATTCAGTTCCAAACACCGAACACAAAGTGAAAAGACCCACACTTAACGCTGTAAAAGTACAAGTAACGTTTTCGTCATCAACTTCATCAGATAAATTTCACAATCCCATAATTCCCTTTATATAGACACACTAATTACAATTAAACCAAATAAATCAATTAATCAATTAATGTAAACAACAGGATGTCATTAAAAACTGTCCTTATATGGTCATGTCAGTGTTATTTTAAAATCCATTTTACTTTAAGTTGATAAAAATCACTTTCATATATTAAAAAACACATCATATTCTTAAAATTGATTTTAAAAACATTTTTTTAAATTGTCATAAATAACTTACATTTAAATAAAATTTATTTAAAGTATAAAATTCATTTAAAAATACAAAAGGTATATACAGATGGCTCCCTCGTGTGGCCCAAATCACACATAACATCACAAGTCAAATAAAACTTTTTATAATTTACAATTTGTACACCCTAACTTAACATCTTCTGAACAGGAAGTTTTAAATGTTTTAATAAACAACAAAAATTTAAGGGTGATGAAACCGGACAAGGGTGGGGGTGTAGTATTTATGGATTGTATTCAATATGAAGGTAAAATGATGGAGATTTTGAGTGACACTGAAAAATATTCTAGAACATCAATTAATGAAATTAACATTGCATATAGGAAAATACAGTTAGTATTATATGACTTCCTAAGGTGCATAAAAATAGTAATAATCCACCACTTAGAGCCATTGTTTCGGCTAATGGTTCAGTGACTGCACCTTTAGCTAAGTATATAGATACTAAGGTGAAGGGGTTGGTGTTGAACAACCCTAACATATTACAAGATTCATGGGACTTCCTTAAGAATATGATGTGTTTTTTAATATATGAAAGTGATTTTTATCAACTTAAAGTAAAATGGATTTTAAAAGAACACTGACATGACCATATAAGGACAGTTTTTAATGACATCCTGTTGTTTACATTAATTGATTAATTGATTTATTTGGTTTAATTGTAATTAGTGTGTCTATATAAAGGGAATTATGGGATTGTGAAATTTATCTGATGAAGTTGATGACGAAAACGTTACTTGTACTTTTACAGTGTTAAGTGTGGGTCTTTTCACTTTGTGTTCGGTGTTTGGAACTGAATAAGCTGTTGCCTATATCTAGCTCGACTGTGGTGCTTTCTACTTGGATATATGAAATGTAGATGAGATACGAAATCAGAACTGCATGCCACGAACAGCTCAAGTATGGAGAAGCTATATAGGAAGTCAGCCCACAGAATACTTCTGCTGGACATAATTCATGATGGTAAAAATGGAACACGAAGATGGGTACAGAAACTATAAAAGTAACTGGAACAAAGGACAAAAGGGATATGTTGCTCAGAAGGTCATGGCTGAGCAACAGCACATCAGTGTAACATATACAACCATCGTAGACGTGTAAGAAATGCCAACATCACCAAAAAATATACACCACTGATTCAAAGTATAAAAAATGCATGCATCACAAAAAATATCCACCATCTCTACAGTGTGGAAAAACATTGGGAAACACACTAGTCCGGCACCCATTATAATAAGCACAATTTCAAAGAGGTAGCTAATTACAGACTTGAACCAGGTATATCTCTCCTTCTTGTCATTTGATAATAGTAACTGCTGTTTTGCATGCACTACAAGTGAGGGTGAAATACTGAAGAACTGCACTGTTTGTGCATGGATCTCAGCATATCTTGAGGTGCACCCCTGGTCTGTTGCTATGCTCCTTTACTTTATACAATTTTCTACTGTGGCCATAACCGCATAAAACTAAATAATACTGGCCAGCTCTGTGTGTTAGAGGAATAAAACCTTGATTATGTCCCAGATATCACAAGCCTGACTAGCTTCTTGAGCACTGGAGGAGCTAACAGTTGGAGGTAGATTGCAGCAAGTACAACCACTGACTGCTCACTGACTTCAATGGGAGGGAACTGCATTTGGTTGCAGGACACCATGACAGCCATGTTTGCATTAGCAACGTATGGTAGTACAGATGGATGCAGCATGTGAAGAAGTACATATCCATCCACAGTGCAAGTGTGATGATGCATCATGGTGAGGATGTTATGATGTAAGCACAAAAAAGTACCCCTACTCTAGATGTCAGCACTGCTCCGAAATGTTGACTTTTGCACAAGGGTAATGGATAATCCACATGGTTCTGGATCTTGGAAGCAAAGGCATCAACAGAAGGTCCTGGGGAAGGCTAGATGGGCAGATTGGGGGGGGGGTCAGACAAAAAATGCATAATGCAATGGCAACAACAGAAAATGGTGAACAGATAAGGTGCATAGCAGCATATATTACTATGCTCAGTATATCTCTGCAGGGCCCCTATTAGATAAACGAAAAATTAAAATCTTGAATGGCTGACAATTCGAAAATGCCGTTCTTCGAAATCGCTATTGTGAGATTGCGGTACAGTGAAGATCGAAAAATGTGCCCTTTCCTCACTGTAGTGCGATCTTGGAGTTGGTATATATACTTAGTGGGGGGCACAGCCCCCCACAATACCTATTTCAAAGAACGGCATTTTCGACTTTTCAGACATTCGAGATTTTAATTTTTCATTTATCTAATAGGGACACTCTCTACACAGCCACAGAGCAGCACATATTCACATGATCTTATACACATACACACTCACACACTCACTCACTCACTCACTCACTCACTCACTCACTCACTCACTCACTCACTCACTCACTCACTCACTCACACAAACACAATAATTTGACATTGTATGGATATTATACAAAGACATGTAAAATGTCCATAACTAGTGATGATATTAAAGATAACAGGAAGAGAAGACAGCCTTAAAAATGTGCCTTTCCTTACTGACAAGCTGATGCAAGAAGGTTATATCATTGTTGTCAGTATGACAGGATTATTATCCCCAGCACATCCATGGCTTAAACAAACTAAACAGTTAATCTCAACTTTCCCTGATTTTACAGAACGCCCCTGATGTTTGGCTCATATTTTTGCCCTGTCCCCCCCCTTACATTTTTTGAATTTCAAATAAAGCACTAAGGATTACAATCTTTCAATAATATAAGACATTAGCTTCCTACTTCTTGTTGTTCAGAAAATGCATGCTGATGTAAAACCTGTTGTTCTATTCACATTTTAAGTGAGTCAGTAATTTTAAAAATTATTCCTCACTTTTTATCTTTGCCTCCCCCCATTACTTTTGGTTTTACCCCTAATTATTGAGCCCGGAAGTTGAGAGCTATGATTGATATACTGATAGAGCACGAGAAAATATGAAACAGCAATTTTTTTAATGCCCAAAGAATTACAGCTTATGCCAAACCCACCCCACAAGTGTAAAACTACATAAATACTACATCAACAGAAATATTCAGCAAAGCATATGGACAGTAAGTACCATGATCTTACTGTTATGCAGGCAGGCAGACTTAAGTATTGTTTCCTTGATCCATAACTCTTGGAGTAGTCATTGCAAACCTCCTCCTCTCTGATCAGTGTAATATGCTGTTGCAGCCTCCTACCTCAGCCCTCTTCTTGCCTCACAACTAGTTGCTGTTATGGCTCTAGTGAAGTCATCACTTCAGATGTGGAGCCAAGGCCACGAGTTGATGATGCAAGACTGGCATGGAGAAAATAATGGAAATAAATTGTGATTTAAAGGGACCATGTGAAATTTCATAGCAGCTTCTTATTTTATGAAGAAATTTGTTGTATAAGTTATATGACAGAAAAAAAGTTCTGTTAATCTTTCAAAAATGGCCTTTGCCATGAAAACAAGTCTAGATTAAACAAAGTACAAAATTATGTATTTTCTTATTAAATCTACAGGATCTAATTATAAATCTGGTTTGGTTTGACAGGCTGAAAACAGTAATGATGTATTCTTTAATTACATCAGAAAATGGAAAGAGGAAAATTGAGAATTCATCATGATATTAGTAAACTGAAGTGATCAAGCCACAGAACAGAGTGAATGTAATTTCACAGAAAGTTTGCTCATACTTCACAGTAAACAAAGATTACTATTGGAATGCTAGGCAGATATGGGGCCATTTCTTATGTTAATACAGACATTAAAACTGCTACAAAGGGAAAAATTAAAATTTCATGATCCATGGTGTCAGGCAGTATACCTGGTGTTCTGTATACAGAATCAAGGAAACCTGTCTAACCCATTAATCATATTAAACAAAATGATAGCATGTAGGCAGCAGGGGCGGCTCATGCTATAGGACTGCAGCCCCCCCCCCCACCTGTAAAAAGAAAAAAATAAATTGCGAGTCCCCCACTGTAGAAAATAAAAAAAAAATTCACAATTCCCAGAACTCCACACCACGCATGCGTTCTTAGTTCCTGACTGCTCTGTTAGGCAGTTTGGATAGGAACTCCACCCTGCCAGTCACAGACCGAACTGCATCACCTGCAGGCTGGAGGCTCCAGCCTACAGGGAAACCTAGAACACCCTGCGCAGGCTGCTATGGAGGACAGACAGACAGTGATCAGGCTGCTGCAGAGGACAGATGCAGGCTGCTGCAGTGTGTGTGTGTGTGTGTGTGTGTGTGTGTGTGTGTGTGTGTGTGTGTGTGTGTGTGCACGTGAAATGCCCCAGTTGCTACATGGTGGTGGGTAGAGAATAAGGCTTGAACCCTCTATCTTGGGCCTAAGTGGCAAGAGCCTGAATTCCCTACCCACCACCATTTGTAAAACATTTGCAGATTTTTGCCTCATATTTGTTCTGTTCTGTTCCTCATAAAATCTGTGGTTTCTGTATTTTTGTTACTTAATACAGCCAGTAGTGCAGTGGTGCAGTGGTAGCATTGTTGCCTGACAACTACAGGTCGTCTGGTTTGATTCTTGGCTGGGGTGCCTTCTGTGTGAAGTCTGCATGTCCTCCCTGTGTTTGTGTGGGTTTGCTCTGGTATCCTCAATGGATATTTGTCCCTATTTTTTGGACTGTATTCCCCCATTATTGGTTTCATCCAGGTTTTTTGTGCCAAGGTTGAGAGCTATGGTGATAACTGAACTCACTGAATATGTTTGAGGGCTGTATTCCTCCATTATTGGCTTTGTTCATGTGTTTTGTGCTAAGATGTTGACAGCTATGGTGAGAACTGAATTCACTAAATGGCAGCCATTTAAGTTTCAGTCTTCCTTTCTTTCATAAAACAGATGATTTGGCATAGTGTATGTTGCTCTGACTGTTTTGCACAGGGTCCTGGGTTCAAGACTTGGCAGTGAAATGTATGGTGGTAACACAGCATTTTATTCTAACAACTTTCCAACATTATACAAGCAATGTTTAAAATGTGCCCCTGTTTTTTTGGTCTCCCCCCCCCCCCGCTAAAGTTTAGATTTTTCCAGATTTCTTGTGCTGGAAAGTTCAGAGATGCAGCTGAGTGTCAAGTAGATTTTACAAGAAGCTGAGAGTTGCAGGGGAACAAAAGTTTAGCGCTGCTTATGCGGAGTCTGCTTGCATTGTTAATAGCACAATAGGTAGTATACTTGCTTTTGATGCAGAAGGCTGTGGGTTCTACTCTCACAGTAGGTAGATGAATTGCTGATACTGTACTGTATTGTGAAGGGGGTGGATGCTGCAGTCCTTTTTGTTGAAGATGCGTAGTAACTATGAACCTGTTATCAGTTTGCCATCAATTCCCTATTGCAATATTACTAGCTTATCACATTTTAATGCAACTTAGGCAATTTATTCTTCAAGGGCAACAGGCACTTTATTTGTAGATAAAACAATGAAATATAAAGTTGTTTGCTAGCAACAACCTCTTCATTAGTTACAGATTTCTTTAATGTGGAATTATTTAGATGACTTTTACTTCTTCAGAGATTGTGCGTATTTACTAATACTGGTGGACTGTACAAGTTTGAGTAGACTTTTATGATAGAAATGTTCTGAACTGGGCAGTTTTGCCATTATTGGTCCATGCATTTTGTTTCATTGTTTACTGGAAAAATGTTCTGAATTGGGCAATTTTGTCATTATTGGTGCATGCATTTTGTTTCATTGTTTACTGGAAAAATGTTCAAAACAAATTTAAAACGCCCTCTAACAACTGTATTATATTGTACAAGGAATATAATTTAATACAATCAGGAAGGTGTATCAAAGACTACATGTATGTTTCTTGTGCAAGGGGCCTATGATTTGAAAACAGCCCAAAGTTAATCTGTATCTGCCACTGGCAAAATGTATTTTCTTTGAATGTGGGTTTCAGTGCTGTTTCAATGAATGTGAGTTTCAAGGGCAGAGAAGTTTTAATGCTAAGTCTGTTTTCATTGTGAGATTGCATTGTTTTATTTAGCAGATGTGTTAGTGTTTGTGCTGCAAAATGCAAAATAAAACTTTCATATGAAGTCCAAATCGTCGTAGAAGTAAAGCAGTATGCACATTAGTGTTTATGGTAAATGGGGTGAAATAGCCAAGTAATGGTTCATTGGAATGGCTGTACGGGGGAGGCTCCATTCGACCATGATTTTGTGAGAGGGAGGGGCGGCAAACTCAAAGACATCCCCGGCTGAACTATACCTCTCAAATGTCCAGATTTTCACAGAATGAATAGATTTTCGCTTCTCATTTTTGGTTTGTTCCTCATAAAATGTGTGGTTTTCTGGCAAATAATTTAGGAATTAAGTCATTAAATAATGACAGATACCAAGTTTCAGACTTCATAACCTTCAGAAAAATGCATGCTAAAGCAAGACCTGTTAGTCTATCAATTGTCTTAGTTTATACAACAATTTATAGTACTGTTTATATGTTCCCCCGGTATATTTGGCCTTGTCCAGATTTCCTGCATTAACAGGTTGAGAGGTACGTGCATATAAATTGCTTTATAGAATTAGGCATATCCAAACCTCTCAACTGTCCCTGATTTTGGCTCAAAATGTTGCTCTTCCCCCTAATAATCCTGCCGCAAAATGGAAATTTTGGAAGAAAACGTGGAGGGTTACAATTAAGAAATAACTGTAATAATCAGAGTTATAGATTATTTTTATTTCAGAAATGCATGTAGATTCTTTTATTTTGTCAGCTGCTCCAGTTAGCAGTACTAATATTAAAAAAGTGTCCCTTCTTTGACAGGTTCCCAGCTGTATTGTGTGGCTATTTTATATTTTTGCATCACATTTTTGGTCCATTTTTCATAAAATTGTGTTTTTTTGGCAAATTAGTGGCAAATCATTAAAGACTGAAGTTAGAAAATAATGACAGACATTTGAGTTTCAGATTTTGTACCTTTCAGAAAATTCATACTAATGCAAGACCTACTATTCAATTATCTTTCAAAGTTTATAAGAGCAATATTTAAAAATGTGTCCTTATTTTTGGGCCTTTGTCCCACTTCCATGTATGGCTCTGTCCATATTTCTTGTTCTGAGGTTGAGAGGTATGACAAATGTGTCAGGGACATCACAGTCAGCCAGAGACATTTCAGATTGTGACATACTTGTTATACCCCACTCCCTCATGTAGTGACTCTGTATGTGTACATGCAAGGCAAGGAGCAGTTATGCAGTGTAAATGTTCAGAGTATCCCCACATCCAAGGTAGACACAAGTGCTACTTTTATTCTGTCCTTGATTTTGCAGAATGTTCTGGTTTCTGTCATATTTTTATACTGTTGATTTATGCTTATTATTACTCAGAAAGTGCCTGTTGCTCTGTGTTTAAGTAGCAATGCTTTAATGACCATCAGGAAAGTTTGTCTGAGATTGTAAGATGCAAGTAAGCTTTAATAAGCATACTGTTAAAGAACTGCCAACATTGAAAGCCTTTCTGTTGTTGCCATGCAGAGAATACTTACATAACTAGATAATGTATAAGCCTTGGGTATTGAAATGCATATGACAGTATTTGTAATAAAGGACAGGATTACATTATTTTAAGAAGCTCATTACATTTGTTGGAGACTTGCAGTCATTTTTGCAGGCTTTACCTGTAAACCAAACAGAATGCCAATCTATCGTGTGTGGCCCATTACCTGTACAGTAATCCTTTAAGCAATGTATCTTGAGCTTGTTTCTTGTTTGCTTTTCATTTTTTACTTTGATCATGTTTTCCCCATGAAACAAGTAGATAGTTGTCAGGCAGCAGGTCTTTTTTGGATAAGAAACATTTTTACAAGTGGGGTATCACAGAGATTGCTACTTTCAGCATGTTACTTGGTACTTTAATAAAGCTGAATATAAATTATAATTAGAACTGCAGTGCAAGGATAAGTGGTTTGAGTTGAGTGCTGCTTGTTTTTCCTATACTTGATTTTGACTGGCATTCCAGTAATGTATTTAAAAAGTAATTTATTGTTTCATGCCTTACAACCTTTTTGTTTCCATCTAGAAGTAAGCTGTCATGTAGCCAATGCACTGAAATATTTTTTTTCTTCTACACTTCATTCTGTCTTGATTGGACTCTCATAATGACGGTTTGGCACCTAGGGCAGCGTATTTAATTAAAGTTCCAGTTGTTGTGGTTTTGAGCATAGCTCCCACCCTTTCTAGTTGGCCACACCCCTTCCCATTAACCCCACCCATTCATTTGTCTCCTGCAGCCCCTCTTTGATTTGAAGTCACCAGCCGCCGCTGGTAGGCAGTTATCTGACTTTTGCTGACGAGTTGCAGCAGTTCCACTTCAGAAAGTGGGGTGTCTCACATCAAACCCAGATCATATTAGACCCATCAGCCTGATCTACATGTAGTCCATGTAAACTCATGTGCAGGTTTCATGAAAATCACTTATGCAGGCACTGTTGTGTGTACTGTTCATCTAATGCAGGTTTTATTCCTAGCATCTTACTGAGGTTTGTGTCTCTGTCCAGTATGAAATGAAAGTGTAGAAATCTACTGCAGAACTGGCTCCTTGTGCAATTTATATACCTTTCTAAATGGCTCTGCTATGTTGTTTACCCTCATTTGCATTCACAGTTAGTGTCATTGCCATCATGTTTCTTATTTTCTTGTCATTGTACAGTCATTTGCATAAGATGACTGTGCTACTTAGTGAGTTTGCGGGACAGTGCTACCTGAGCCCATCAATCAGCCTCAGTCTGTACATATTTGCTCACTGGTCAGTTTTACATAATGCATCGTACTGTAAGTTTCTAAAGCTGGCCATGGAGAGAGTCATAATGGAGCTTATCCAACATGGCAGAAATGACCCTTCTGCTTGTTATAGAACATTTGGAGTCTGTCAAAGAGAGAGCTTGCTTTTTGAATCTTGTGGTATTCATTGAAGTAATAGCAACACTTAAAATAAGGACTGAATGCATGCTATTTATCTGGACGTGGCTAAGACAGTTTACTCATTTTCATGTAAGGGAACATCTGACAATTTATAGACAGTAGATGTAATCCATATGTAATTCAGTGGAACAACTCTGGTTAACCAATCAACAGGAACCAGCAGTTCAGTGTGTAAATTACCTGTTTGTTCTGAGTGGGCTTTCCAGTAAGAGCAAAGTACTGAGGCATTTTTTTTTCATTCAGATATAAAAGTGGGAAATGCATTCTTGATAACCATATATGCTTATGATTGCAAACTAAATAACATTACTGATTTAATAGAGATGACAAAGTTCTTAAGGGTGGTCTACAAAAGGCATACCTGCAGCAGAAATAATGACCTAAAGTTCTCCCCTTTATTATTAAAAAGTGACCCCATCATTAAAAATCTAGTGGTAGTGGTAGAAAGCAGTTTAAACTTTGACCAGAATGTATCTACTGAAGTCAGGAAGTCATATTCTGCAACCCATCTGATTTTAGAGGATGTATTCAGTCTCTCCAGAGAGGTCATTGTGCCCCTTTATACCTCACTGATATGATTCATTATTGAATACAGCACTATATTTGCAACCTTTGAACAAGCTACATGACACATTTAAAAGGAAGGGTAATTACTCACTAGAAAAAATGTAGGGTTGGAAAACTGGAAATGTCCAAAAAGCTTCAAGAACTGTCATTATATTTTGTATCATATAGGTTAATTAAACATGTCTGCTGCTGAGTCTTTGTGGCAGTATGTGTTCTAGTTATATCTGAAAGTCTGTTCTTTTGCAGCATATGTGAGAATGTGAATACCAGATTAGGGAACTCATTACCAAAAGTAAATGTCAGCAATACCAGAAAAAGTGAAATACGCATTTCACAGTGCCTTGCCTGATGACATAAGAACTTTCTCATTTCAGTCTAAAGAAGGAAGTCATTAATTTCCTTCAGAAGTTATCTTGATGTATACATGAAAAGAATGTCAGTATGGGATTACTTAAAGCTTCTTGTAGGCCAGTAAGGTACAAACTTGACAGCTGAGTCTATGAAACTATAAAAATCTAGTTAAGGAAATAGGTTTGCTGCAAGGAGGTGTTATTACCTTGGAATTGGTTACATTCATCAGAAGATACAGTTATGCTCACAGTTGGTATAGGGGAAAATACAGGTGGCCCACAAAAAAAAAAAAAAAAAGATTTCATGATATTTATTAAATAGATTTTGATCTTTTTTTTTAAAATGAAATGTTTATTTGATAAAATTCATTGTGATTGAACGATACACATACATATTTTTTCTCATGGCCTGAGTTTTGGCTAAAATGTCTGATTAACAAATCAGTAAATATGGCAAGTAGTCACACATTTGTACTTTACGTTTTGTAAAGCTGTGAAAGAAGAATAAATGATAAAATCTGCTGAGGTCTACAGTATGTTCAGTTTTTTCACATGTTGTATGTTTCGTTTCATCTGTAATCGTTTCATTATTCTTTTACTTTTCAAATGCTGACCCACTGTATAGTGAATAATCTTGTACTATCCAGTTTGGTTCCCCTTTTTTTATTATACTTTCAGTTTGTGTACCTCTTATAATATCCTTTCATTCTTAATTCCTGTCTAATAATCATTTTTTCCATTTTAATCATTCAGAGCATGTGGAGAGTCGTTTAAACAAGGAGCATTAAGAGAATGTTTAGTTACGCTGGCTTTCAGGCAGAAAAAGCTTTTAACACTCGTGAAGAAGCAGAAAGAACTAGGTAGAAAATTTTGGGCATTCAAGAATAAAATAGCATCTGGAAATCATTCTGACAAGAAATCAACATCTACAGACTACAGTATAAACATTGGACACTTTGACATTTGTCAACAATCTGTTTTATCTGCGATGAAAAATTTTGGCAGTCCTTTCCTCTCTGATTATGTCTGTAGGTCCTCTGAAAGTGCTTTTTCAGTTCAAGAACACACACACGACTGTGGTAGCAATTCAAATGAGTTAAATGCAAAAATGAAGAATGCTGTACTTGATGGACTGTTAACAACCCCTGAAACATCTCTAGATACTGAATTTACAGAAAAGCTGGCAGGCAGGATAGCTGAAGGGACTCTGTCCTTTCAGATAAACTCAGCATTTGTTCAGAAAGGAAACTATAAACCAGCACAAACTGAACCACATTTAAAGAAACTGCAGCTCTTGGATACAAAGCACAGCTCGGTCGATAACTTACAGTTCAGTGCCTTTATGGATAAAAAGAAAAATAATAATCAGAATTGTTCTCTATCTAATCCATGCCGTAACTCTCAGGACTCAACTAAGGAACCAGTTACAGAGAACCTAAAGTCCTCTGGACTTTTACAGGCACCACAGTTAGTGATTGCTGAAAGTACTGGACAGAACCTCCCTCAGCAGGCTCTATTTCTACTTAGCAGAGAAGTTGATGTAGCTCAGCAAGACTGTGTACAACCCTTACATTTTCAGGAGGATAAACTATCACCAGTAAAACAACTGCAGCAAGGCAGTAAGACAAAAGGAAATAAGCAGAAACAACAGATAGTGGAACTTATAAAACATGGAGTAGTTAAGCCTGGCGACATTCTTGAATTTATACTGCAGGTAATGACTATATGTGCTTGTCACATATTTAAGGATATATCTATACTATGGGAATGTATGACAAAAGTTAGAACTCTGTTGCAGGCAGTTGTTGCAGTATTCATTCATAGGGTAGAAGCAGGATTAGGGTTAGCATGCATTACTAAAGTGGAGCAAGGGTGGGCTAAGTACCCCCTGCTCCACTTTAGTAATGCATGTTAACCCTAACCAAAATCCTAATGTGCAATCACCTTAGACAAACCTTTCCATAACACTAATAGTACACAAGATAGGTTTCACCAAGCTCTCGTGCACACATGCACACACACACACACACACACACACACACACACACACACACACACACGCACACACACCCACACACTCACTCGCATGCGTGCGCGCACACACACACACACACACACACACACACACACACACACACACACACACAATTAAATCTATCCCCTTATTTAAGCCTTACCCTGACACTAAAGCAGTCACACTCTCATACACACTAAGTCTTTCCTAACCCTTACCCTAACTCTAAAACACACACACTTGTACACATACTCCCAGCCTCAACATTTACCTTTGTTGACCAACTGGAAGTTGCCCAAAACAACTTTGCACAAACTGCCCTTCA